>NC_059299.1:1425000-1432500 GCF_017591435.1 Portunus trituberculatus
TTCTTCTTCTTCCTTTTCCTCTTCACCATCACTAGCATCACCATCATCATTATCATCATCATCATCATCATCATCATCATTATCATCATCATCATCATCATCATCATCATCATCATCATCATCATCATCATCTATTTAATTAAGCCTTTTATGTAGTTTAATACATTGGAAGAAGTCTTTTTCGTATGTCATCTTGCTCTTCTCGTATCGCAGTGTATCACATCCAATCATTTAAGTCCACTGGAAAAAAAAAAAGAGAGAAAAGGAAAACTACAAGCAGATGTCAATTAATGCAATTTTCTATTTACCCAAACTAATACAACCTTACGTGACCTTCAGCTTAATCAGATTCTGTGTCATTAAGTTGTCATGCTGTTTTCACTTCAATTTCACTCCGATATCCGCTCCACTTTGCTGCAACTCTTCCATTATTTCGATATGTGCAACAAACAGCGGAGGCGTAGTGGATGAGGTGGTGAGCGTGGGATCGCGCAGACGTCCACGCGTAGGTTCGAATCCCACCACATACCGCTGTGAAGCTATGCCATTTGTGGAGTGGTTTAAAGTTACCTACATGTCACCGTGATACCCACTGGGGGTTACACCAAAGATGAGCTTGGGTGGTGATATGGTACCACTATAAATAAAATTGCCTGCGCCACTAATGGGTGGAAGCTTAACAGCGCTTCCAAATATTCTTCATGGTACCTACAAGCGCTGTAGGTCTAAACATAAAAACTTATTCAGCATGCAATGATTAACCTCTTCATTACCGTGACGCATTATTACCTTGAGTTTTGGGTGTGATTAGACGATTTCATTGACATTAGGAAGCGTCTATGGAGGGCAGAAGACTAATGCGCTGAGCTTTCACTATTTTAATCTCCCACATGAGTTTCTGGCATTAGGAAGTGTCTATGGAGGGCAGAAAACTAATGGGCAGAGCTTTCACTGTTTTAATCCCCCACATGAGTTTCTGAATCCGTAAAAAATCTCAAGATACTAAGCAGAGTGAATATGGAAACGTGTCATGGAACTGAAGGGGGTTTAACACTTTCTACCCATAAAGTCAAAGTCACTCATCTCTTCCCTGTGTGTCCATTAATTCTCTTCATCTCATCAACATATTCGTCACTCATCATCTCCTTAGCTTCAGTGTGTCTCCTGTTTTCAATTTTTCGTTTTCTTTTTCAGCGCATTCGATTCCATTTACTCTCTGTCACGTCAATCCTTAATGCGTTCCAGTCCTTTATTTTAGATCCTTCCCAGACATCACACGACTCTATTTTTCACAATCCTGATGAGAGTGAGATGAGATGAGATGGTTATGCGTGACGGAGACAAGAGAGAGAGAGAGAGAGAGAGAGAGAGGAGAGGGAGAGGGAGAGGGAGAGAGAGAGGTCACTGTGGAGCCATGTCGTGTATAAATAGGACAAAGAACATAAGCTTCTGTAGAATGGACTGTGTGGGGAAGAAAAAGTGAAGATTTGTTGACTAATATAACTCGTAGTAAGACTCGTGATTAGGAGCTTGAGGAACTACCACCACCACCACCACCACCACCACCACCACCACCACCACCATTATCACTAGTACAATATGTGTCGCTTATGACGTGGCAGAAAGAAAATTGGTCTTATTGGGAGTTGGGGGAGATATAATCTCTCTCTCTCTCTCTCTCTCTCTCTCTCTCTCTCTCTCTCTCTCTCTGATGATTAGGAGCTGTCTGGTTATATTTGACGAGATTTGTACTGTAATCTCGTTTCTTTGTTACCATATATTTTTTTTCATCATAATATTGTTAGTATTTATTTGCCAGCTTTTTTTTTTTTTCATTTTGTAATTACGTTATGCTGGAATGCCCTGGTGAATCAACTAATCTCTCCGCTTGTCTGTCTGTCTGTCTGTCTGTCTGTTTATTTATCTATGTATCTTTTTTTTTATCTATTTATGTATTGCTTATCTGTCTGTCTGTCTGTCTGTTTGTGTGTCTATTTATCTATGTATCTTTTTATCTATCTGTCTATTCATTTAATTTTCTATCTATCTATCTATCTATCTATCTATCTACCTATGTATCTATTTATCTATCTGTCTATCTATATATCTATGTCTTTCTATCTGTCTGTCTATTTATGTACGAGTATATAACTTTCTGTCTGTCTTGTTTATCTATCTATCTATCATTCAATATATTCATCTATCCGTTTATTTATTCATCTATCTCTCTATCTCTCTCTCTCTCTCTCTCTATCTATCTATCTCTCTATCTCTCTTCCTACTTACTTACCTACCTACCTGTGGTCAAGGAACATGTCTCTATACCAACCTACAAACATATACATTGATTTATCCACTCAATTAACCTACCTGTATATGTATATGTGTGTATGTATGTATATATGTACTGTACCTATCTATCTATCTATCTATCTATCTATAAATCAGTCAGTTATTCTATTTTATCCTTCTATCATTTATCCATATATCTACCCTTTCCATCCACCTTCGCACGCACTCATCCACTCATCCATTTTGTTTTCCACAGTCCACGCCACTACTGTATCGACTAAGCCGCCGCGGTGAGCCTTTATCAATCGGGGTCTTGGTGGTGGTGGTGGTGGTGGTGGTGGGTCGAGAAGGCCTGTGATATATAATGTATGTGGAGCGGCTTAGCTACGGCTGGGCTGGGATGAACGGTAGGGTAGGTTGTAGGAGTGTGTGGTAGTAGAGGTTGTTTCCAGGTCCCCACTGATGTCACTCACTCACTCACTCACTCACTCACTCGCTTGCTTGCTTGCTCGCTCACTCACTCTCTCACTCGTTCGGTTCTCAATCATTTCCAGCTCTCCTCGTGCAAATCCTATAAACTTCGATTCTGTTATGATTGTTGCTATTAGTAGTGGTGGTGGTGGTGGTGGTGGTGGTGGTGGTGAGATAGTTCATGCATTGTTATTTTTCTTGTTGATTTTTGTTGATTTGTTTATTTGTTTAATGTGTGTATAAATTCGTTTTCTTTTTTCTTACTTTCTTTTATTTTTTCTTCATTTCTTTCTTTCTCTCTTTTTCTTATAAGGATTGTAGTTGTTTAGACATTTCCCTGTAAGATATTTTTTACTATTTTTTTCTCTCCTTCCTTCTTTCCTTTCTTCCTTTCTTCTTTTTTTTTCACTTTTTACTTCATTTCTTTCTCTATTTCTTTTTTTCTTATGACTGCAATTACTTCAACATTTCCTTATCTTACTAATTTTCGTTATTCCCTATTCATCTTATTGGGAGAATCTCTTTTTTTGTTTCTCGTCTTTATTTATTGCATAAGTTCTATTCATCATGTTTTTCTCCTCCTTCCAATATTTCTTTCTTCTGTTTTTACGTCACCATGATCTATACTTCCTCTCGCATCACCAGGCAGTCTTTTGTTTACAAGATTTTCGGCTTTATTTTCTTTTTTCCTGTTTTCCAATAATATATTACTCTCACATATTCGTAGTGTTATTTTTTGTCCACCTGCCTCCCACTCCTCTCTCTCTCTCTCTCTCTCTCTCTCTCTCTCTCTCTCTCTCTCTCTCTCTCTCTCTCTCTCTCTCTCTCTCTCTCTCTCTCTCTCTCTCTGCCTTTCAAGACATCTCGGTTTTGCATTTTTTTTTGACATATTCATTGCATCTATTCTGCATTCTCTTCCAATATCTTCCTTACGTCTTTCGCCTTTTCTTTGCGTCTCTTCACTTTCTTCCCATTTTTCATAGCTTTGTCTGCATTTCCTCTCCCTTAATATCTTTCTCTCTCTCTCTTAGTTACTCATGCATTCATCATATCTCTCTCATTTTTTGATATTCACTACATATTTCTCTCTCTTTCACCTTCTCTTTTTCATTGTTATCTTTCCTTCACTTAAGTACATCACGTCTACTTAACATCATATCTAGGAGGTCATTAAGTGGTGGTATCCGAGCCTTAAGTAGAAGTCTAGTGCTGTTAGGTTGTCGAGTCTTGTCAGTGTTCGGAAGGCAATTTGTCATCTGTCACTTGCTGTTCCCTGTCCTTGTCTTGGCTGCGGGACTGTCCGATGGTAAGGGAGTTCTTGTCTCGTCTCGTCAGTGTTGAGTTTTCTCCTTCAGCAACTTTGTGTGTGTGTGTGTGTGTCAGGCTGGATGGCGTTGCTATATGCTTGTCCTTTGTGTGTATTCATAGTCCTCGCATGTGTGTGTGTGTATGTGGCAGGGTGGTGGTGGTGGTGGTGGTGGTATGATAAAAAGTATGACAGGAAACGTGACGAAAATACGAGATACATGTTAATTTAGGAGGAAAAGAAGGAAGAAAGAGAAAATAACTGAGATCATGTGGGAGAAAAAAAACTGCGAGAAGATGAAGGAAGAAGTGTCAGTAAAAGAAAAGATGAAGGAAGGACGAAATAGATGTTAATTTAGGAGAAAGAGAAGGAGAAAAAGAAAGAGAAAAAGGGAAGCGTCTGAATAAAAGAAAACGAAATGAAGTTGACAAAATAAAGGAAAACAAAAAAAGAAAGAAGTGATGAAAGACTTGATGAAAGGACGAAATGAACGTTAATTTAGAAGGAAAAGAAAGAAAAGAGAGAAATAATCAAAGTAAACGTATGAATGAAATATAAGATGAGCGTTTAAATATGAAAGAAGAGACAGAAAAGGAAAGAAGCATAATTAAAAGAAAATGAACTGAGAGGAGAGAAAATGAAGATAATATATTTGCGAAGTGAAGAAAGGATAATTAAGAAACATTGGTGCAAATCATGTGAAAAATAGACAAATTCATTTAAGTTCAGTATTCAGAAACGCTTTGTTCTCTCACCACGACTGTTTTCCAAGGCTACAGAGATAATAAGCGTCGTTTTCAAGAGTGTTTCTCCAGTTAATGATATAGAAATCTTGTTAATCTGCCTCTTGAACCGTAAAAACACCTTAAAAATCGCTTCTCTCTCTCAATATGACTATTTTACAAGGCTACAGAGATAATAAGCGTCGTTTTCAAGAGTGTTTCTCCAGTTAATGATATAGAAATCTTGTTAATCTGCCTCTTGAACCGTAAAAACACCTTAAATGAACTCTTGTAAATGTAGATGAAGCCTTTAGAAATAGTAGAAATGAAGCGCAGAAGTGTTTAAGAATACGAACCTAAATAGGAGACGAAAGAAGGAGGAAGTCTTAAAACTATGAATATGATAAACAAAGTAGATGAATGATAAGAAGTGAAAGAGTTAGAAGCAAATTATGAAAAGCAGGAAAAGAAACGAGAGTAAAAAGAGAAGAATATGAGAAACAGAGGATAAAGTACACGTAGAAAGAGAAACGTTGATGAATTTGGAATATGAGAAGATGATGATGAAAGAAAATAATAATAATAATAATGATAATAATAATAATAAGAAGAAAATAAGAAGAAAATAAATAAGAAAGAAAATAGGAGGAAGAAGATGATGAAAGAAGATGGGAAAAATAGAACGCACAGTGACTTACAAGATTGATTTGTGGAAATAGTAATGTATTCAGTAGGAGAAAGGAAATAAAAGAAAAAAAAAATGAAAAATGGAGGAAGAGAAGATGAAGAGACGCAGGTGTGAAAAGATGCAAATCAGAAAGTCAAGAGAGAAACAATAAATTAATAAAAACAAAAGAGAAAAAAAGAAGAAAAATAGAAAAGACCACAAACTGACGATAAACTATTAGAATATAAATGAGATGTTGTAATAAAAAGAAATCAGGTCAAATTAAACAAGCATTATTTCTCAGCTGGGAAAGATATAATATGGTACTTAAATGAGTGAGAATAAATGCATGGAAGAAATAACTACTTTTGAAAAACTGACATAGGAAATTTGCAAGAGAAAACAACACACACACACACACACACACACACACACACACACACACACACACACACACACACACACACACACACACACACACACACACAATAGAAGGGAAACACCACAGGGAAAAAAATCATAAACGTATTTTTCTTTGATTTTTCCCCCTCTTGAGTCAACAAAGCCACGGACCAAGGACTCGGGAACAAAGAGGGGGAAAACACAAGGGGAAAATACAAATAATTGAGAAGGAACATGCATTATCCATTACCCATTGACAACACGCATTCCCGAGGCTTTACCAGTAAGAGTTAAGGATAATGGTTTTAGAGAGGAAGAAATGAAAGTAAGCACGAGTGAATACAAAGGAGGAACAAAAAACAGCGTCCCTCTTGGGCTTGTATTCTCAACACTTTTTCGCTTCCCCTCCACTATTTCAAATGGCTTTATTTGATTTTTTTTTTTACGGTTTTAGAGGCAGAGTGACAAAATTTCTACGTTATCAACTGTACAAACACTTGAAAACCAGGCTAATCATCTTTGTGGCCTTGGAAAACAGTCGTGGTGAGAGAAAGAGCGATTTTAACTGTATTTTACGGTTCTAGAGACAGAATGACAAGATTTCTACAATACTAACTGCAGAAACACTCTTGAAGACCTCGCTAATCATCTCTGTGGCTTTGGAAAACAGTTGTGGCGAGAGAGCAAAGCGTTTCTGAATACAGGTCTTGATAGGTTTTGTAATAAACTACGATATTTGAGATCACGTAAAGTAAAAAGAAAATAAAGAAAAGGAAATGTGTCTGTTAGTGTTCCTCGCTTTGCTAAGGTAAGAAGAATTGTTTCATTATTACCAGTGACTTCAAATCTTTAACAAATACACAAACGAATATATAGTGTGTATGTGTGTCAGGACAGAGGATAAACTGGGGCATTAACCCATCATTGGATCGTGTCTTCTAATTATCTGGTTACGGTTTTCACTAATTACTTAAGGGCTGGAGGGAGCTCTTACCCCTGTCTTCCCTCCACACCCAACGCCACCTAGCCCCTCCCTGATCCACCCAACCCTGCCCTTCCCTTCACTACCCAGCCTTTCCCAGCCTGACCCTGATCCACCCAAGCTCTTTCTCCCTGAAAAGCGGATTATCAGGATTTCATAGGGAGTCTCCACAGTGAGTCAATTTACATACATGGATTTAAGTACTTGGGGCTCCTCGTGCATTAGGGACAGTTATTTCTTTCTTTCCTTCGTTTCCTTTCTTTAATTGTGTCATCAGTTTCTTGCTGCTCAAAATGATGAGAGTGGAGTGGTAATGACAGGTGCGGTCTTCTCCCACACTCCTGGTTCGCTGCAGAGTACACACGCTAAGAAGTGGCAAGTATCAGGAAATGCAGGGAAGCAACAGGCGTCCGTCAGGGAGGAGCAATCAAAGCAACTCCGTCTGCAACTCACTGCTGAGGGAACTGACGTGAATTAACATGAAACACGTCAACGAGATCTGAGCGAAAAGACCCAACTGTGTGTTGTGCTTGCTGGTGATTGCCTGTCTGACTGCCTGCCTGCCTGCCTGCCTGCCTGCCTGCCTGCCTGCCTGCCTGACTGACTGACTGATTGACTGATTGATTGATTGATTGATTGATTGATTGATTTGATTGAC
>NC_059299.1:1437500-1452500 GCF_017591435.1 Portunus trituberculatus
GAGAGAGAGAGAGAGAGAGAGAGAGAGAGAGAGAGAGAGAGAGAGCACAAATTATTGGCAATGCACTAAATTTTCCGTTTCACCACTTGGAGGAAATGTAAAAAGAGAAGAGTAAGGTCACTGTTTACTGGGACAGTCTCGTGGCAGGTAACTTTCCCCTCCTCCTCGCTTCTCTCTTGCCGGTGTTTGTGTGGTCAGGAGAGGCTTGTGTGGGGAGGGCGGGGAGGAGTTAAGAGCGAGGGGAAGCGAGGGGAGGAAGAGTTGGAGGCCTGGACGGTGGGACGCGATGGGGCGTCTTGGAAGGGTGAGGGGAAGCGGGAATCTTGGTGAGGTGAAATAAAGGATGTTTGCCTTGTGTGTTAAAAGTGCAGCGTGGCTCTAACCTTTATCGAGATTACATTACTGCTACTACTACTACTACTACTACTACTACTACTACTACTACTACTACTACTACTACTACTACTACTACTACTACTACTACTACTACTACTAAGACTATTTCCACTTTCATCACCTCAGACATGAACGTTACAGCCTTCCCTAGCTAGAAACATACAAACTTCCGACACAATACCAAGAAATAAGGGCTGGCATTCAGAAGCCCTTTACTCTCTCACTGCGACTGCTTTCCAAGGCCAAAGAGATGATACGCCATGTTTGCAAGTGTTTACTCGGTTCATAATGTAGAAATGTTGTTATTCCGTCTCTGGGACCATGAAAGCACCTGGCGTGAGTGTTTTAAATGTGGTGAACGTGCTGGTGTAGTGTTTTTGAATGTGGTTTTAAGTATTTGAGTGCGAGGAGACACAAAACAAATGCTTACTTTGAAATGTCACACAGGAAACAGATAAGCCTTGACTGTTACATAACATTACCACTCTCACATCCTGCTAAACTGCCCTATCCACCACCAACGTGACTGTCTCCATCTTACACCCTCACTCCTCGCCTCTTCCTCGACACCCTCACACTCTCCTCCACTGTACAGGGAAGCTTGAACTATTACATAACATTACCACTCTCACATCCTGCCAAACTGCCCTACCCACCACCAACGTAACTTCCATCTCACACCCTCACTTCTCGTCACCCTCTCTCTCTCTCTCTCTCTCTCGCTGTCACTCTATAGTATGTCTAATCTTAACTGGCTCCTGGATTCAAGACGTAGTGTAATTTGTTGATAATGTAATTGGTTTGATGTAAGTGATTCTTGTTTTCTGTTGATCAATACACAGAGAACAAGGACAGCTTACGGTTTTTCCTCTTGGACCCCACTCAGATCGACACCCAGGAGCCACTTCACAGGAGACAGACTTCATTTTCATTGATTTTTCCTTAATTTTTTCTCTATTTTTCCTTCATTTTCATTCATTATCCTTTATTTTCATTCATTTTCCTTCATTTTTTCTTTATTTCCATTCCTTTTCCTTCATTTTTGAATTTTCTTTAATTTTCATTCTTTTTCCTGATTTTTTTCTTTATTTTCTTTTATTTTCATTCATTTTCCTTTATTTTCTTTCATTTCTCTTCATTTTTCTTCATTTTCCCTTCATATTCCTTCATTTTCTTTTATTTTCCTTAATTTTCCTGAATTTTACCTTAATTTTCATTCATTTTCCTTCCTTTTCATTCATTATCCTTCATTTTCATTTATTATCCTTCATTTTCCTTCATTTTCCTTAAATTTTCTTCATTTTCTTTCATTTTCCTTAATTTTTCTCAGACCATACGATTTTCCTCAAGATCTGACAACCACGCATTCTTCTAGGACACCACTCAGACCGAGACCCAGAGCCACTTTAGAATAGAGGCTAATTCAGTCACGTCACCTTCTTGTCTACACCCTAGTCACGTGACACCAGATGCGCCATTCACACTATCGTCACTATCAGTCTTCCGAAAGCTCTCTCTCTGGAAGTACACGTCAAATTTAATGAGTTTCTTGTCAACGTCTCATCGACACCTTATCAAAAAGTCCTGTTAATTTGAAGTCATATTGATTCAATCCCTTCAGTACCATGACGCTTTGCCGTACTCATTTCGCTTACTCTCTGGTGATTTTATACAGCTTCAGAAACTTATGGGGGGGATTAAGATGGTGAAAACTGTGGCCATTAATCTTTTTGACCTCCATCGACCCTTCCTAATGTTAATAAAATCGTCTAATCATACCCAAAACTCAAGGTAGAAATGCGTTCCAGTACTGAAGGGATTAAGAGCATAAGAACATAAAAGAGGGAATCTGCAAGGGTCCGTCAGTCCTACACGTGGCAGTTCCTGTATGGGCAAAGCTACTTAATTCCATCTATCCCCAGCCATAAATTGATCTAATCTTCTTTAAACCCCTTCAGTACCATGACGTGTTTACATATTCATTCTGCTTGCTATTTGGTGATTCTATACAGCTTCTGAAAATTATGTGGGGAGTTAGAATAATGAAGACAGTGGCCATTAATCTTCTGACCTCCATAGGCCCTTCATAGTGTCAATAAAATGGTCTAATGGTACACAAATCTCAAGGTAAAAATGTGTCCCGGTATTGACTCACCACTAATGACATGACCACATATTTGCTCCCTAATCTTGAATTTTGGCTGACGCTTTTTTACTTTATAGAGAACCAACACTCAAGTAGATCTTTTTTTTTAATCTTTCTTTTTTTCTTGCCCCTGGCTGGCCCTCTTTCCTACATATATATAAAAAAGAATACTGCATTATCATCTCCCCTTGCCCCCGTCAGTCTTGCTAACATCCCGTCTCCCCGTCGCTACTCACCCTCCGCTTTCTTGATTCCTACCTCAACTCAGCTGCTATTTTCCTGCTTCACTGTTTTCCTTTTTTTTTTTTTTGAACGATCCAAGTCTTTGTCAAATGTTGAGTAATGCTATGATTAATTTCCGAGGAAAGTGTGGAATTTGTGTGTTAGTGTCTCTCTCTCTCTCTCTCTCTCTCTCTCTCTCTCTCTCTCTCTCTCTCTCTCTCTCTCTCTCTCTCGTCACTCCTCTTTCATTTTTCTCATTTCCTTGTGACATTTCTTCATAGTTTATTTACACAGGTTCTTATTCTCTCTCTCTCTCTCTCTCTCTCTCTCTCTCTCTCTCTCTCTCTCTCTCTCTCTCTCTCTCTCTCTCGCTTTAAATTTCTCAACTAGACAGAATGGTCAGTTTTATTTTTCTTTATTTTTCTTTTATGTTAGCTAAGTCTTACTCCGATCCTTTTCTTTCTTCTTCTTTCTTCCTCGCTTTATCGCCTCCTTTCTGTTTTCCGTTTTTTTTTTTTTCGCGTATGTCTTTCCTCTTCCCCCTCCGAGAGTTTCCCACCACAGAATTTTTTTTCTTTTCTCTTACCTTTTCGTCTCCTTCATAGAACTCGGAATATTTATGGGTAAACTTCCTACACACACACACACACACACACACTCTCTCTCTCTCTCTCTCTCTCTCTCTCTCTCTCTCTCTCTTTCCTCCATCTCTTCCGCGTTGTTATCTTCCTTACTTCCTTTCTGAGCTGTGTATTCTTGAGCTAGGATGATGATGCCGTGTGTGTGTGTGTGTGTGTGTGTGTGTGTGACTATCATCAACAAGATTAGTGACAACTACTACTACTACTACTACTACTACTACTACTACTACTAACCATCACCACCACCACCACCACCACTACCCCCACCTCACCATTTCCTAAAGAGTCATCGGAAACAAAACGTTCGTGGCACAAGAAAACCAAGAATGTCACTTCAACACCTAAAAATATATCACACTTTTCTTTGGAGTCACCAAGCGATCATTCACAACAGACTCACTTTTTTCTTTTCTTCCCTCACCATCACAACACTTCAAATCCCACAAAACTTATCAAAAAACCCAACAGAATCGGATCTTATGGAAACTTTTTATCACTAACGAAGATAGAGAGAGAGAGAAAGAAGCTGAAAATTCGGACGAGTGTTACACATCCAGCACGTTTTATCGCCCCGTTTCCTGTGAGGGTGTACCAAGGCCCGCCACCGATGCATTAAGACAACCACGGTGACTCGAGAACCTCCAGTGTGCCCCGCAACTCGGCCCGTCTCGCCTTACCTCGCCCCGCCTCTCCTCGCTCAAGTGCCAAAGAGATAAAGGCAAGTATGTCTGCTGACCTGCCGCTGTGATGTCCCGCGTTCATGTTTCTCGTTTTCTTTCTCCGTGGTGAGATACGTTGTGTTTAGCTTTCTTTCATCGTCGTTTTCGTATTTACTTTGTCTATCATCGCTGCGAGGAAATCACAGAGTTACTTGTGTTACGTAACGCGCGATGACAGTTTCTCGACTCCGTTCGTAATGCCCGAGTTAATTAAGGCTTGCTCTCTCACCACGACAATTTTCCAAGGTCACTGAGACAACTAGCCAGGGTTTCAAGACAGTTTCTCCTTTCAGTAAACTAGAGATCTTGCCAATCTATCGCCAGATCCATAAAGATACCCTTAAAAATACGAGTATCTTCAACTGGAGCCTTTGGAAAACAGAGTTGGTGAGAGAGCAAAGCGTTTCAGAATACCGACCAAAGTTAAACAAGTGTGGAGTGTTACCTTAGGGACGCCAGGAATGCTCGTGTTGCTCTACTCTTTCCCTGCCTCCCACTCCATTGATCCTTACCCTCTCAACTTCCCAAAACTGCTCTTATCACTGTACAACTCCTTTAAAACTGCTTCGTTCCTCCCTCCCTGCTCCATTCTGTTTCTCCCTCCTGCCTTGTACATCTTCCTGCCTTCTCCACCGCTTAATCCTCCTCTTCTCTATTCCTTACCGTGTTGTCTCATAAATTGCTTCTCACCCTCCCTTTCCCTGCACTGCTTGCTTGCACCACCTCACCACCCACTAAGCTGCCTCTGTACCCCGTCCCTGTCACTACTCCTTGCCTTCCTACCCCCTCCCAGCCGTCGTTCCAGTGAGACTAACTTGATTACGCACCTGTGTGACCCTGAAGCAGAGAAAAGAACCATCTGCGTGCATCTTTTCTCACATTTCAACGTAATGCCTGTGTGTGTGTGTGTGTGTGTGTGTGTGGAGGCGGCCAGTAAAGAACGAGGCCCCAGCACACTCCTGAGGCTACAGACATTTTTCCTGTGGGTGGTGGGCGTTGGAAATGGTGTTTACAGGAAGAGCGGATCGAGCGTGTGGCAGTCAGAGGGCGTGAACTGTATGTGAGGGGAGGCTCTATGTGTATGCAGGGGGTGTTAGGGTGTTTAGGTGTAACGAACAAGTAGGGTGGCTTGATAAGGGTGTACAGGCCGGGGTGAGCAAGCAAGGGTGTGCAGACGAGAAGCAAACAGCCTCATAATGGGTTTAAAGTTTCGAGGCAAATGAGACTCGTTGAAGCTGCACCTGCCTGTCTTGTTACCTGTCCACCTTGCCTGTCAGGTGTCTCGCTGGGGCTGTTAATATGTTCCTTGATCTTTTACACCGAGACCTTGTTGAACTTAAACTTATTACGTTTTGAATGCTAAGTGATTTGATTCTCTATGACTGGCTTTTGTTCATTGTTGCTTTCTTCACTTGGTTCAATGTTCACTGTAGACACAAGTGGCAGGGAAGCAAAGGCGGGTAAGGAGAAGTCTATGCCGTTATTACACTGCGTCGTTTGCCTTGGATAAGATTGCGGGAGAAGTCTGGGCTTTACTCTGCTACATTTGCTTTAGATTAGAGTGTATAGTTTAGGTGAGATTAGAGAAGGTGGGTGGGAGAGGAGGAATCTTTGCCTTCCATGGTACTCTTCTTATGTTAGCTTACCGCGAACAGCTTCCTGAGGGCCAAAAAAGTCTGCTGGCGTATCCTTTCTCTTTATTTTAGATTAGAGAAGGTGGGTGGGAAAGGAGGAATCTTTGCTTTCCATGGTACTTTTCTTATGTTAGCTTACTGCGAACAATCTCCTGAGGGGCAAAGAGTCTGCTGGTGTATCCTTTCTCTTTGTTTGACCTGTGTTCCGCAGCGGTAGTGTCGATGTGCGGCGCAACGCGATCGCCACACAAAGCGGGCTGCTATTGATACAAGCACGCCATCCATTCAGAGCTTACACAAACGCTCCTTGAAATTCAGCTGCCTGGTCGGGACACAGCACACGGGGAGGCTGTAACTCACTGTGACCACTCGTAGCAAGTGTCAGCTCTGGTTCAGGGGCTACATTTCAAATTCCTGTTGCCACTCCAAGTGTTAGAGTGTTAAAGGCATCGACCGCAAAACTAATGAGGTATTTGTTAGCTTTCAACTTATCTATAAATACATGATTGCGGAAGTACATACAGAAAAGTGGCAGACCTCAATAAATTAGAGAGTGTGGTATGTGTGGCTTGAGTGGCTGAGAGTCATGTTTCCTGTACATATTTTAGCACAAACGTAAATATTTCAGTGTATAGTTTCCAGGCTTCGTAAACACTAAACCGCCTCTTATTAGCCTGAAGAGAGTAAACAGAGGTACACTTGTAGAGGATGACAGGCAGACTGGAGGTAGTTTTTGTCTCCCTTACTGAGAAAACATCCTAAGCACATCACAATCCTTCAGCGCTGATACCATGCTACTGAAAACTCAACCTTTGTGTCTGCTGTCTGAGGTTTGTGTGGGCAGTTCAAGGGGATAATAATGCTATACACCTTCCACCACACTACGTCCATGCTATTTCCTTTTTTCCTTTTCATTCTGCATTTTTCATTATTCTAGATTAATTTGTATATTGTGTTTTTCCTATGTATTTCTGTATTCCTGTGTATTCTGTATTGCATGTCCTTCCTTCCCCTCAATGGCGAGTGTTTGGCCGTTCCCAGACACTTTCAACTCAATTGCTTTCATTTATTTTCGTTTCAGTTTTTACTCCTTCTTTTTTTTTTTTTTTAGCTCACATTTATGGATCACACTTTGATCGTATATTTCTGTGTCCGCTTCCTCGCCCCGGCACGGCTTGGGGGCGGTTGGCAATTGTTCCGGGAGTCGCCATCATCCGCTTCTGACGTGGACCTTAAAAAAAAAATGTATAATCACAAGAGAGGGAGCAGGTGCACGTCAGCCTTCACACCCTCACCCCTTCACCCCTCACACCTACAACAATCATGCGTTTTCTATATTTCTTTCGTTTTCTATATTTCTTTACCTTTTTTTTTTTTTATTTATTTTGCTGCATTGATGGGTCGCCTCAGTGTGCTGGGATGAATGTTTCACGCGTACGGACATGTGTGTGTGTGTGTGTGTGTGCGTGGTTTTTGAGGCGATCTGTGTTGCTTTTCATTCGAGACTAAGCTTTGGGCAAAACTCGTCCGCTGGTTCTCTGGTGTTCTGGTTCACCGTCCCATGTTCGTCCTGGGCTAACAATTTCGGCCCCAGATCATTTGATTATTTGTATTTTTTTTGCCACCGGACTCCAGAATGATGTCGGAATGGTGTTTTGTTGAGAAAAGAAGAAATGTTTTTTTTTTTTTTTTTTGCCGGCGGGGATGGGGAGCGATGGGTTTCCTGCGCTTCATTCTATACAACAATCCCGGTCTTTTGTTATTAACGCCTTCAGTACTGGGACACATTTTTACCTTGAGATATATGTACGATTAGACTATTTTATTGACATTAGAAAGGGTCTATGGAGGTTAGAAGATTATTGGGCAGAGTCTTTACTATTTTTCATTCCCACATAAGTTTCTGAAGCTGTGTAAAATCGCCATATAGTAAGCAGAATGAATATGGAAACGCGTCATGGTACTTAAGCTTGTCAGGGATGTGATTAAGTACGTACTACGGTAGACAGTATATAGGATGGTGTGTAGTGGGCAGACGTCTCTTTGTACGACGCTATCCAGGTCAGAACACAATGCAGTTACGAGGAACGAGAGTCTCTGGAGGGAAACTAAAGTGAAAATATTGATATGATGAGAGAAAGAAGAAAGTGAATATTGAAAACGCATAAATGTGTGTGTAGATATATACAAAACAGCAATGATAACACACACACACATACACACACACACACACACACACACACAAGAACGAGCCCAAACAAACACAAAAACAGACATGCGTATTTATTTTTCTCTCGCTTTTTATTAGAGCAACGGTGGAGTGGTGGTGGTGGTGGTGGTGGTGGTGGAGGTGGAGAGAGCGCTCGAGGGAAGGAACTTGTGCAAGATGAGTAGGAGGAGGAAGAGGAGGAGGATGATAATGAAGAAAGACAAGTGGGGAAGAAAAGAAAACGAATCTATAAATTGTTTGTATTCATTCTCATTTCATACTCGAGGAAAGAAAAATTAAGTTAAAGGAACACCTACTACTGCTACCACTACTGCTACTGCTACTGCTGCTGATGATGATGGTGATGCTGATGATGATAGTAACGGATGAAAAAAAAGTCTGAAACAGTTCTGCTCGCATTTCCACTTCATTCAAAAGGTTTTAATTGAAGTTGCACAGATTTGTAAGGATGTTTTTACGGTTCTAGTGACACAAACAAGACTTCTACATTATCAACAAGAGAAACACGCCTTAGAACCAGACTACTCACCTCTGTGGCCTCGGAAAATAGTCGTGGTGAGAGAACAAAGCGTTTCTGAAGACTGAAGATGTTGAATAAGTCACTGTGGTACAAATATATTTACATCAAAATAACACACACACACAGTCTCTCTCTCTCTCTCTCTCTCTCTCTCTCTCTCTCTCTCTCTCTCTCTCTCTCTCTCTCTCTCTCTCTCTCTCTCTCTCTCTCTCTCTCTCTCTCTCTCTCTCTCTCTCTCTCTCTCTCTCTCTCTCTCTCTCTCTCTCTCTCTCTCTCTCTCTCTCTCTCATCAGATTTACCCTCTCCCTTGAACAGCCTCGACTGTGTTAATTACAGGAGCCAGGGAGACACGGAAGCGGCTCATGGCATGCAGATACGCAGAAGGTGAAGGGACAGGAAGGAAGGGAGGCGGGGAGTGGATGGCATGAAGTAATAGACTGAATAGAAAGGAAAGGGTGGAGAGAAAGACGAAAGATAGAGAGGAAGGAAGGAAAGATAAAAGGATGACTGACAGAAAGAAAGGATGAAGTTGGACTGCTGCTACTACTACTACTACTACTACTACTACTACTACTACTACTACTACTACTACTACTACTACTACTACTTTAAGCATCTCCTGACCAGCAGAGGTTTTCATTGAGTTTGTCTTAGTTTTTGCGTCGTCTCAATGTACAAAACTTCTCTCACGATTTTGTTGTGTGTTACTCCACTACAGATACTTTTAATCTCTTCAGTGCCATGACATGTCTTCATATTCATTCTGCTTACTGCGTGATGATTTTATACAGCTTTAGAAACTTATGTGGGGATTGAAATAGTGAAGACTCTGGCCATTAATCTTCTGACCTCCATAAACCGTTCCTAAAGTAAATAAAATCGTCTAATCACACCCAAAACTCAAGGTAAAATGCGTCCCAGTACTGAAGGGGTTAAGACTGCAGAAACCTTACGTTAATTGGACGGATTTAGAATTTGTGTTGCTTTCACTAACGTGCACAAGTGTTAAGATATTTTTTCTCCTCTCGTGTGTTGCTTACAGATTTTATTTCTCCTTTCTTACTCGTGTGTTGCTTGCAGATGAGTGCCAGTGGACGGGTGCTGAAGATGGTGGCGGTGGGTGACGGTTTTGTGGGCAAGACAACGCTGCTCATCACTCACACCACGGTAAGGAAGTGTGGGAGGGAGTGAAGGATGTGATGTGACTCATATAGGCCTACATTCTGAAGCACTTCCCCTCCACACTATTTTCAAAGGGTTGTAGTTGAAGTGATGCAGGTTTTTAAGGATGTTTCTGTAATTCCAGTGACATATTAACAAGTTTTCTGAATTATCAACAGGACAAATACTTTTTAGAAATCGGGTAATCGTGTCAGTGGTCTTTGAAAATGGTCGCAGTGAGAGAGAGAAGCCTTTCCAAATATAACGTCGAGGATCATATTTTAAAACGCTTTGCTCTTTCACCATCACTGCTTTCCAAAGGCTCCAGTTGAAGATACTCGTACTTTTAAGAGTATTTTATGGTTCTGGTGATACATTGACGAGATTTCTAGTTTACTGAAAGGAGGAACTGCCTTGAATACTCGGCTAGTTGTCTGTGGGGCCTTGGAAAGCTGTCGTAGTGGGAGGAGAAGGCGTTTTTTAATACAAGCGTCAGTATGTGGAGAAGTGACGGTAAGGGAGTGAGTGGTGGAGTTTTGATGGAGTGGTGAGTGAAGTGGATGGAGAGACTTAGTATGTATTGCTATAACACCACCACCACCACCACCACCACCACCACCAACAACAACGACAACAACAACAACAACAACAACAACAACAACACTAATTCCCCACCTTCCCCCTCTCTCTCTCTCTCTCTCTCTCTCTCTCTCTCTCTCTCTCTCTCTCTCTCTCTCTCTCTCTCTCTCTCTCTCTCTCTCTCTTCGTAGCAGCCAAAGTCAGACACACAAACTGACACACAAACACAGATGAAAGAACGAAAGAGATGGAAAATGAAAAAATCAAATCACTGTGACAAATTGCACGGAATGGTCGTTTGCAAGTTACAGGTCGATGAGAGGTATTTATTTGGCAAATCCTTCACACCTGTCGAGCTGTCAGTGTCACCTGGCGTTGGAAGAATTGACAGAGCAGGTGCCTCGAACTTAACCTCCTTCAATACTGGGACACATTTTTATCTTGAAATTTGCGTACGAAAAGACCATTTTATTGACATTAGGAAGGGTGTATGGAGTTCTGAATATTAATGACCACAGTCTTCAGTACTCTAATCCCCTAAATAAGTTTCTGAAGCTGTATAAAATCACCAAATAATAAGCGGAGTGAATATGAAAATACAAGTTTTGTGTACGATTAGACCATTTTTATTGACATTAGGAAAGGTCTATGGAGGTCAGAAGATTAATGGCTACAGTCTTCATTACTCTAACGCCCTACATAAGTTTCTGAAGCTTATAAAATCACCAAATAGTAAGCAGAATGAATATGGAAATGCGTCATTGTACTGAAGGGGTTAAGCGTGCATGAAATGAGCCGAAATAGATAAAAAAATAACTCAAATCATCAGTAGGTGAATGTGAATGGCCATACAATATTTTCCACTATTGTTACAGGTTTTATTGCAGACAAAATCGCAACTGTCATTCTGTTCAGACCATGAAGGCATAGAATGTTGTCGCTTTTTTTTGTCATTAGCAGTATTGTTTTGGTGGTGATTAATTGTGCTAGACGTGTGTGTGTGTGTGTGTGTGTGTGTGTGTGTGTGTGTGTGTGTGTGTGTGTGTGTTCTCTCTCTCTCTCTCTCTCTCTCTCTCTCTCTCTCTCTCTTGATGAATTTGAAACAGTTACGTATTTCAAGGTTAAACCCAAATCGTGTGTGTGTGTGTGTGTGTGTGTGTGTGTGTGTGTGTGTGTGTGTGTGTGTGTGTGTGTGTGTGTGTGTGTGTGCGTCACGGCCTTAGCGTTGACAGATAGGCGGTATAAATTTAGCCTGCAGCAGATGTCAATAGAGGAAATCTGCTCTTGCCTCCACTGAAGCACGGAAGTAAACACGAACCTGGCGAACTCTCTGTCCTATGAAATTTCTCCCTTCAATATTGGCTGTTCACTTCATCTAGCATTCAATAAGCCATCCTATCCTTTTGCTCTACCTCATAAACCTCAGAGATAGAAAGACAGAGAGAGGGAGAGATGAAGAGACAGAGAAAGAGAGAGAGAGTAACGTTCTTTTCTCCTTGTCTTTCATTGCATGTTGTTCCTCCTCTTCGTATTCTCTATCTCTCTCTCCGCTTCTCCATTTATTTGCGTCGCTATTCTCCTTCTTTCGAGTGTCTGAGCTGCCGCGTGCTCCATTCACTCGCTGTCTTTCTCTGCGTGTGTGTGTCTCTCTTTATCCGTTCCTCCATTCCTCCATTCGTCTGCCTCTCCATCTGTTTGATTGCCCATTTTATCTCCGTGTGTCTGGCCAACAATAGAAATAGCAATAAACGAAGGAGAGAGAGAGAGAGAGAGAGAGAGAGAGAGAGAGATAAAAAAAAAGATAACAGAGGAGAACCACAAAGGAAAACAAACAAGGATAGAATTTGATGAAAGCAAGGAATAAGTGAAACGAAGGAAGAACAGAGAGAAAAGGGAAGGATGAAGTGAATGAAGGAAAGACATGAGAGATAAATGACGATGAATAAAAGAATAAGTAGAGAAGAGAATGGCAGACGGGATCGATAAGGGATAGATAAAGGAGAGAGAGAAGACAGAAACAAAGGAATAACAGAGAAGAATCACGATCGATAAAGGAAGGAACAATAAAGAAGGGAGATAAGAAAAAGGGAGGAAGGCAATGACAAAGAGGAGGACAGACAAACCAGCACTGTGGGAGGAAAACGTGACGAGGAAAGAGACACAGGAGGGACAGCTGGGACACTCGATCCTCCCCGGGGCTCAGGTGTCAGACGAGGTGCACCATTAAGGGGAATTACAACAGCTGTGATCACATAAACAGGCATTTCCCTCCGTGTTGAATGCCTTCAGTACTATGACGCGTTTCCATATTCATTCTGCTTACTATTTGGTGATTTTTATACAGCTTCAGAAACTCATGTGAGGGATTAAAATGTGAAGATTCTGGTCATTAATCTTCTGACCTCCATTGACCTTTCCTAATGTCAATAAAATGGTCTAATCGTACACAAAACTTGCATTTTCATATTCATTCTGCTTACTATTGAGTGATTTTATGCACCTTCAGAAACTCATGTGGCGGACTGAAATAGTGAAGTTTCTATCCTTTAATCTCCTAACCTTCATAGATATTCCTAATGTCAACAAAATGGTTTAATCGTACACAAAACTTGCATTTTCATATTCATTTTGCTAACTATTCGGGGATTGTATACAGCTTCAGAAACTCATGTGGGGATTAAAACAGTGAAGTTTCTGGCCATTAATCTTCTGACCTCCATAGACCCTTCCTAATGTCAATGAAATAGTCCAATCATACTCAAAAGAATCACTAAGAAAACCGATCTTTTACCATCACAAACTATCAAACTAACACATTTCAGTGGCCGCGGATTGGAGATAAACTGAGATAAGCCTGGTATAATGAACAGGAACACACACAACAACATTCTCAACACCATAACAACGATACATGCAAACACGTGACTCAAAACAGTAAACGAGGACCATGAAAAGCCACAGAGAATAACATGAAAAGTGGAACCTCATGACACTAGTGAAAGAAGTGGAACAAGTGGTCATGTAGAGCTTATAGAGAGGAAACGAGACTGCCCCCCTCTCTCTCTCTCTCTCTCAACAGGAGATACCCAAGGTCACGAGGAATGAGAGGCAGGAAGGGAGGGAGATAGGATGCCAAACAAAGCCACGGTAGAGAGTGAGATAGCTCCTCTCTTTCTAAGAGGCTGGGATACTGGGATACTGGGATACTGGGATACTGGGATGCGGGGATACTGGGATGCTGGTAGGAAAATTAAATGTATTGATCTTGTGGCTTTTATTCTCTCTCTCTCTCTCTCTCTCTCTCTCTCTCTCTCTCTCTCTCTCTCTCTCTCTCTCTCTCTCTCTCTCTCTCTATTTTTTTTTTTTCGTTTTGTGTTAGTTCAGTGGTTTTTTACATCGTTGTCATGAATTGTGGGTAAAAAGATGATATGGTCATTCGTTTTTTTTGGTTGCTGTTTGTTGTTGTTATTGTTATCATAGTTGTTGTTGTGTTGTTTCTTCTTCGTCTCTTCTTCATTTTCTTTCTTTCTTTACTCCTCCTCCTCCTCCTCCTCCTCCTTCTCCTCCTCCTCCTCCTCCTCCGGAAGCAACATCCTGCCTTGCTGGAGTTCGCCATGACTCAGGACATAGGTAAAGGACGAGGGTGAGGCTGTGGGGGAGTGGGTAGCTGAGGTGATGGGGAAGGGCAGGGAAGGGCAGGGCAGGGCAGGGCAGGGCAGGGCAGGGCAGGGCAGCCAGAGAGACCACTGAGTGCCTCTCCCTCACACTGACACCCTTGGCTTGGCACTACGATGCTTTGACACTCTGACCTTTAAGCTTTTTGCTGAAATTTTGAAGGATTTATATTTTTCATTTCGTTTTTACTTTTTTTTATGTAAGAGGTGAAAACTGACCCACTTAGCTGCCAGTTTCTTTGCAGGTCCGAGAGAGTAAGCCAAAATAAAGGAATGAATGTCTTAAAACCTCCTTCTTAACCCCTTCAGTACCATGATGCGTTTCCATATTCATTCTGCCTACTATTTGGTGATTTTATACACCTTCGGAAACTTATGTGGGGGATTAAAATAGTGAAGACTTTGGCCATTAATCTTCTGACCTCCATAGACCCTTTCTAGTGTAAATAAAATGGTCTAATCGTGCACAAATTTCGAAGTAAAAAGTTGCCCCAGTATTGAAAGCGTTTAAGTGAAGTCAAGTCATAGGAAGTTTGAAAATACACCTAAAACTTTAATTTCTATCGGCTGTCAATCTGCAAACGCTGCGTGAAAGGCAAGATACGGTGCACGACGCCCGATTCCACAGTTGCCTTGATAATGTTCGTGACTGAAATCATTACCATCACTTACATTTCACAGCAGTTCTCGCAGTGACGAAGACAAAACAAAGGTAAGTGGAGGTACAGATTCTCTCTCACTGACAACCAAAGGACCTGAAATACGAAGATTCTAACGCACAGTAACACACAATACTTTCCGTCTCACCACGCAAGGATAGACGAAGAAGATAAGATAGAAAGAAATAAAGCGATTATAATTGAAACAGACTGTCGCTGAATGGAGGAGACAAAATGAGTACCAAGAATTGAGAAGGTTAGGTTAAGTTAGGTTAGGTTAGGACAAAGATTAGGTTAGGTTAGGTTAGGTTAGGACAAAGATTAGGTTAGTTTAGGTTAGGTTAGGGCAAAGGTTAGTGGTGGCTGTACAAATTGTCACTCACTGAACACCAAAAGACCTGAAATAAAGAGTCTAACGC
>NC_059299.1:1457500-1487500 GCF_017591435.1 Portunus trituberculatus
ATTTCGCGATACACAACTTTCACTCCTCGTAGAAAGTAGAGTCACGTTTTTTTTTCTTTTTCCAAACATTGAAACCAAAAGACGAAGGCAAACGAGTGAGTGAGATTTCGCGATACACAACTTTCACTCCTCGTAGAAAGTAGAGTCACGTTTTTTTTTTCCTTCTTTTTCCATGGAGCCAGCGTCTTTCTTGCTCTCCTCGCCAGTATTGTTTTCTGGGAAGATTATTTCAGGCTGGCGATCAAAGTTTGCCTCCTCCATTGTTCATGCTGATACCAAACTGGAGTAAAACGAAAACAGCGCACCAGGAGAAGGTCACAGCCTGGCTCACTTCACATCCCACCTCACCTCAACTCATCTCACTTCACCTCACCTCACTTCACTTCCCCTCACCTCACCTTCACTTCACTTCACTTCACTTCACTTCACTTCACTTCACTTGACCACACCTCACCTTTGCAAGTCTTCTGCTTGACGCGACGCACGCACACACACACACACACACACACACACACACACACACACACACACACACACACACACACACACACACACACACACACACACACACACACACACACACACCTCACATCCCCGCGAGAAATCGAGCGAAAAGAGCAAACAGGTGTGAATAGAGACTCATATTTTGAAACGTTTTACACCTGTCAGTAGCACCTCTCACCTGCCGTCACGGAGGTAATTAGCCAGGTTATAGGTTACCAGGTTAATAGATAAAGCGAAATTACTAAGTTACCACAAAAAACTATGAAAACAGATAAAAAATAATCCAAACATGTACGAAATTTAATCACCGGAAACACGAAAACATGAACAATAAAGGAAAAACTACACTTGTTCAAATCTGGCCAGGTAAAACACACACAGAAGACCAGGTAAGGAGTGCGGGAGGAGGGCGTGACCTAGCATCCACTCTCGCGGCTGCAGGAGGCGGTAAGAGCCATTGGTATTAATTTAAGGCTGCGCACGTTAGTCGGGGAAGTTAAAGGTGTCACTCTCCTTCACCACAGGCACCAAGTCAGATCTGCGCTCTTCCACCCCCTCCGAGCGCGTGGTGAAGAAAGCTGATGGGAAGAAACTTGCCCGAGCCCTCAAGATGCACGGCTATGTGGAGACCTCGGCCAAACTACAGGAAGGATGCACAGAAGCGTTCGAGGAGGCGATACGAGCTACCGTAAAGCCGCCTCGCAGTGTGTGTGTGGTGCTATGAGAGGGGTGAGCGTGTGTGTGTGGCATGGTCATGTTGTTCGCTTTAATAGCAATGTATCGTGTCACTAATTGTATAGTAGGTACAGCATTAGTTACTGCCTCAGTAGGTGTGCGGCAGGGCTCTCCGACATCCTGTCTCTTATTTGTTCTTTTTGTTGATGATTTCATTCGGTTAATCAAACAAAATTGTGGGTTAGACGGTTTTTTGGCCTGGCTTCATGTTTTGGTCCTCATGGACGATACAGTTTTGCTTTCTACATCAAGAAGAGGAATGTTAAGTAAAGTAAGGAATCTGAACCAGTTTTGTGCTTCACACGGCATGATCATCAATACGAATAAAACAAAGTTTTTTTGTGATCCATGGCAATGATTCAGATAACGAGGCAATGAGATTGGACGGATTAACGATTGAGCCCTGTGAGCAGTATGTATACCTTGGGAGTCCTTTTACGGCTGACGGCTCCACCTCGTCAGCCATCAAAGTACACGCCCAGCAAAAAATGTGTCAAGTTCTTAAATTTGTTTCATTTATAACTAAAAATAAGGATGTACCATTCTATATTAAGCGAAAGGTATTTCAAGCAGCCTTGATGTCTAGTATCTTATACGAGTGTGAGTCATGGCTAAACGGTAACATCAAACCAATTCACAAATTGTATGTGTGGTGTGTCAAACAGCTCTTAGGGGTAAGGAAAAATACTTGTAATGATTTATGTCTAATAGAACTTGGCTTACCACCTGTGTACGCTCTGATCAAATCTAAACAAAGAAAGTTTTCTCGCGAATGTGGAGTGGGAGAAGAAACATGGCAGATGATCCATGGGCCCATGCTGTTCGGGTGATTTCTGGATATAATTTTCCTACGGCTTACTATGTACAAGATCTAATTAACAACAATTATGACGATGTACGGCAGGCTATTGACGGTATTAAGGAAAAGTTAAGAGCATCTCAGTCGTCAAGAGTAGATTTATATTGTCTACTAAATCAGAGCTTAGACGTGCATGGAATTTACAATTCGAATGTAAGAGTTAAAGAATTTGAAAGAATATCTTGGTCAAGATTACGTTTAAGTGGTCATTCTTTGGCGATAGAAGAAGGGCGTTGGAACCGGCGGGGTCGTGGTCGTCTACCGCTGGAGGAAAGACTGTATCTGTGGTGAAGTTCAAACGGAGCGTCACGTCTTCGAACAGTGCCCTCGGTCTTTGCTTTTACGTCAGCAGTATGGCGTGACGACTTTAAAAAATTTAGTCTGCGAAAGAAATGATTTCGACATAGTTTGTCATGTAATCCACAAGATTCTAAATGTTTATGTATAAATATAAACCCAGTGTGTGTGTGCATTTGTTGGAATACTATGATTATCCACTGCTTCAACGGATTTATGAAAATATTTAAAAATTTTTTGACGAAATTTGTGTAAATATGTTGGACCATAGTTGTATTATATGTATGTTATTTATCTATTCCGTGGTCAATAAACTATCTATTTATCTATCTGTGTGTATGTGTGTGTGTGTGTGTGTGTGTGTGTGTGTGTGTGTGTGTGTGTGTGCACCATATTCAGAAACGATTAGCCGAGTTTTAAAGGGCATTTGTCCAGTTGATAATGCGAAAAACTTGTTAACATGCCACTAGAATCACAGAAGCATCCTTAAGAACCTGTGTCACTTCAACTAGAGCCCTTGAAAAATAGTGAAGATGCTGTGAGGCGCAGTACTGTTTTGGGATACGAGTCTGAGTGTCTGTGTCGAAGGGTATATTAAAAGCGTGAAAGTGTAGACTATTTTGTTCCTATCCGTCTTTCACGAGTGGAAAGATGTAGAGAATTAGAAGGAAGGAAGACAAAGAGAGTGTACATAAGTTTTTTTTTTTATGCAGGAGGGACAGCTGGCAAAGGGCAACAAAATTTGGAAAAAAAGGGCCCACTGTGTTGCCAGTTCCCTAAAAGACATGAGAGTTAATCAAAATCAAAATCAGAAATAAAAATCAAGGTGTGAATGTATCTCAGCATTGAAAGGTCAACCTGTCAATAGAACCATAAAAAAACCCTTAAAAAATCAAGGTGTGAATGTGTCTCAGTATTGAAAGGTCAACCTGTCAATAGAACCATAAAAAACACTTCAAAAATCAAAGTGTAAATGTGTCTCAGTATTGAAAGGTCAACCTGTCACTAGAACCATAAAAAAAACATTCAAAACTCGTGTAACTTATAGACTGGAAGCTGAAAGTAGGCGAGGCGGAGCGTAGAAGTGTTTCAGAATATGATGCTCCGTTGTCAGGAGTTCCATCAGACGTTGTGGGTAAAAGACTAAACTCCTCCAGCAGTGATTGGTGTTCTGACGCTGTTTGCTTGGAGTTGGTAGCGAAACTGCCATGACTCGTACGATTGCCTTGCCACGTCTCTTGCTTGCCAATAATCATACTATCAATTTGTGGTGTGCTGTGTGCTGTGCTGTGCTGTGTGTGTGTGTGTGTGTGTGTGTGTGTGTGTGTGTGTGTGTGTGTGTGTGTGTGTGTATACTGTTGTTTTAAGCTTCCGCGTTCTCCCTTTCATAGCAGCGGTGGGAGCATTGCACTGTGTAAATAAAAGGAGTTGAATTTGATGACGAGAGAGAAAAAAAAAAAAGATAGAAAAAACAAGGTTATTCAATTTCGCTTTATAAAAAAAAAAAAACATGTTTCAGTAAAATTTTTCTATGTTTTTTTTTCTCTCCCACAAGTGTCATCCATTGGCTGTGTCTAGTTCACTTTCAGTTTTAAGTAAATGTTATATTGTTCATTATTTTTTCACTAATCGTTTTATCAAAGAGTTTTTTGTTCTTTATGTTTCTTTTATATATGGCGCTGGTGGGCATTTCTGTTACATCTCTTTCACGAGGCTCAGACGGTTAGCCTCTTGTGTTTGTGAAGGATCAGCTGTTCGTCTCACGGCTTTAGCGGCGCTACTAGTTGTATAGAGTCACGCCTCGCACAGCCCCATGCCACCACCGCCAGCTGCAGAGGGTTGGCAGGAAGCAGGTGGTGGTCTGGCTGCGTATGTGTGAATTCTATACTTATAATGGAGGCATCTGTATTTTGTTATGTGTATTTTTTTGTCTTCGTATTGTTTCATCTTGTATCTTGTTTCTCTCTCGTCTCTCGTCTCGTCTCGTCTCTTTCTCTTTCTTTCTCTTTTTCTCTCTTTCTCTGGTACTGCAGGTGAAGACGACTTGAGAAGCGTAGCAATATCTGTAATACTCTTTCTCCATCCCTCTGCGCCTCCTTCCCTCTCCTTGCCTTCCCCTCACTTCTTCCCACTCCTCGTTTTCTCATTATTTTCTCCTCCTCTCTGTGTCTTAACCTCTCCTCTCCTTCTTTCTACTTCTTGTCTTTTCTCGTCCTCTTCTTCTCTCTCTGTCTTAACCTCTCCTCTCCTTTCTATCCCTTGTCTTTTCCTCCCGTCCTCCTCTTCTCTCGGGCTTATCTCTCCTCTCCTCTCCTCTCCTCTCTCCAGCCTCTCACTAAATGCGCACTTTGCTTCTCTTTTGTTTCCCGCCTCCTGTTTTTTCGCCTCTCCGCGCATCCTGTTAAAAGTAAAGTGATTGATTGCTCTCCCCGCGTACTCCAGTGCAGGATGTCGTGAAAGAGTCCTGCAGGAATAAACACGATGGAATAAGTGGTATGTATTTTAAAGGGTGTTTGAATGTTCTTAGAGGAGATTTATTAGTGTTAACGAACGAGTAGATAAAAAAAATAGTTAGCCTCTTGAGTACCATGACGCGTTTTCATATTCATTCTGGTTACTATTTGGTGATTTTATACAGCTTTAGAAACTCAGGTGGGAGATTAAGATAGTGAAGACTGTGGCCATTTATCTTCTGACCCTTCCTAATGCAAATAAAATGGTCTAATCATACACAAATCTCAAAGTAAAAATGTGTTCCAGTATTGAAGGAGTTAGATTTCTTCATAGTTCAGAGATTGGATGTGGATGTAACTATAGAACAAGTAATTACGTCTCAGAGTGATTGGCAATTAGGGAAAGGTGTAGCAAGTGGGAATGAAAGGGTTAAGAGAGTTCCACCAGGTGTAAACGAGTAGAGTTTTGGTAATTCAGGGGAAGCACAACGGTAAATGAGGAAGCCTGAATCCACAAAGCCCATTGGCGCTGATCTATCGGCTTTGATGAACAAATTAACTGAAATCTGTCACCGTATATTTTTTCCCCCCTTCGCTAATGGAATGCAATTTTGTTGTAATGAAAGGAGGACAGGCTTGCTGCTCGGAACGTGAATTTAATTATAGGTCACGAAAAGCAGGATAAGATAGAATTTAGCGCTAAAGAAACCGGTTCTGGGAAGAGTCCTGAGGGGGGGAGAAGGATCTCTCTCCTATTTCTTTCTCCTCCATCCTTCGTTTTTCGCCCACACACATTTTTTTTCTTTCATTCTTACTATTCACCCTTTTTGCTTCCCGCTCTCCTTTCTATTTCTGGTGAGGAGGATGTGGTGAGAGGGTTGGTGTGTTCTGTGTGGTGTGTGTGGTGTGTTGTGTGGTGTGAGTGCTGGTGTGAAGTATATGTGGTGTGAGTTCTGGAATGTGGTGTGTGGTGTGAGTGCTGGTGTGAAGTAGGTGTGGTGTGAGGCTGGTGTGTGGTGTGTGGTGTGAGTGCTGGTGTGTTGTGTGTGGTGTAAGGGCTTGGTGTGTGGTGTAAGTGCTGGTGTGTGGTGTGTGGTGTGAGGGCTGGTGTGTGGTGTGTGGTGTAAGTGCTGGTGTGTGGTGTGAGGGCTGGTGTGTGGTGTGTGGTGTGAGGGCTGGTGTGTGGTGTGTGGTGTAAGTGCTGGTGTGTGGTGTGAGGGCTGGTGTGTGTGTGTGTGTGAGTGCTGGCGTGTGCTGCGTGTGGTGTGACTGTTGGTATTGCAAGTTCCAGACTGTTTCCTTACCCTTCGGTAAGTTACTGGAGCCCATAATGACTCCTGACATTTCCGCTTTGCTTCGCTCTCGGTGCTGCAAAGATATCCACGTTTAATTACAACAAAATTGATTCCATTAGTTCAGCTGGAAAAAGATAGAAAGTAAAGATAGTCGGGATAGAAATCACTTCCTGTCTTTGGCGTCACGGTGCGGCCCGGGTCACTCACCTGAGCAAGGCACGGTTCATCATGAGCGGAGCCTAGGAAACTTAATCTCAGTGGATCGCTTGGGAGAGTTCGTGGAATGTTCGCCTCGCCGCCAGGTCAGCTTTTCCTAAGAAGCATTTCAGGAAGTCGGAAAAAAGAAAGATAATGATATGATAAAATGATATGTGTGTGTGGTGTGTGGTGTGAGGGCTGGTGTGTGGTGTGTGGTGTAAGTGCTGGTGTGTGGTGTGAGGGCTGGTGTGTGGTGTGTGGTGTGAGTGCTGGCGTGTGCTGCGTGTGGTGTGACTGTTGGTATTGCAAGTTCCAGACTGTTTCCTTACCCTTCGGTAAGTTACTGGAGCCCATAATGACTCCTGACATTTCCGCTTTGCTTCGCTCTCGGTGCTGCAAAGATATCCACGTTTAATTACAACAAAATTGATTCCATTAGTTCAGCTGGAAAAAAAGATAGAAAGTAAAGATAGTCGGGATAGAAATCACTTCCTGTCTTTGGCGTCACGGTGCGGCCCGGGTCACTCACCTGAGCAAGGCACGGTTCATCATGAGCGGAGCCTAGGAAACTTAATCTCAGTGGATCGCTTGGGAGAGTTCGTGGAATGTTCGCCTCGCCGCCAGGTCAGCTTTTCCTAAGAAGCATTTCAGGAAGTCGGAAAAAAGAAAGATAATGATATGATAAAATGATATGATGAGTACATTTCACAGATAGATTGAAACAAAATATCTTGAGTAATGTTAATGTAACAGAACACGTTTTCATATTCATTCTGCTTACTATTTGGTGATTTTATATAGCTTCAGAAACTTATGCGGGATTAGAATGGTGAAGACTGTGGCCATTAATCTACTGACCTCCATAGACCCTTGCTAATATCAATAAAATCGTCTAATCATGCACAAAAATCAAAGTAGAAATGCGTCCCAGTACTGAAGAGGTTGAGAGAAGGGATTCCTAACACGTTATCGGTTACCGTGATGCGTATGTAACACAAACGTACGCACAGTAACAAAAACACTTCTCCCACTCTTCGCCTGTGCCCATTCGCCTCCCGCACCACCACCATCCAGCTCCTCCTCCTTCTCTTCCTCCTCTTCCCTTTCACTAATTGGAGTCCATTTGGAAACCTAATTGATGCCTCTGCTGAATGGAACGGTCAACAGCGATTACCTTGACAACCACTGAGCCGTCCGTGTGTGTGTGTGTGTGTGTGAGGTCAGTAGCCTCAAGAACCGCATGGCATCATGACTTGAGCTTCCTGAATCCCTGAGTTTCGGAATGATAGAGATTTGCTGTAATGATGGAATTAATGTTGTCCCTGAAGCATGAACAATAACAGGCAAGGTTTTCATTTAATTGTAGCGAATAATAGTCCTGGATAATGAAGGGCCACGCATGACTGGAACATGTACGATAAATTTATAAGATTACTCGAGTATTTACCGGTACGAAGGCTGATCATAACTTCACGAACGTTTAACTGAGGTGGTAAATGCCCTCCTGTCCTTACCCTTTGCTTGTTCTCTCTTCAAGTGACCTTTCTGTTTTAAAGTTTTCCGTACAGTAGATATCTGATTCCTCAAAACTCTCTCAAGGACTGACGTGAGCCGTGCGTGAGCTGCAGGCATCTCATTGGCTACCTCTGACGCAGTTAAGCTATCGTGAAGTTAAAGATTAGGTATCTAAGCGATCCAACGTGCACGCAGGAGAGAACTTCACCACTTCACCGCCTCACCACTTTACCAAAAGCCCGCCATCTCACCATTACTGGATGTCAGATGCAGAACAAGAGGAAAGAAAGCAAGAAAGAAGTTTGACGTAAGAAAAAGGAGTCACCAAGGGAAATTCAAATGCCAAAAAAACAAATGAGAAGAGGATAGATGGCGCTGGAGTCCCGTGACGTCAGCAGCAGGGCCAGGGAAGAGGAAGAAAGGAGGACTGGAGGAGAGCGAGCGGCCATTACAGGATCATGAGCTGCCTGTGAGGAGGAAAACCTTTATATCGTGTTAAGAAGCCTTCATATCGTGATTCTTCGCTACTCGTAGTGTGTGTGAGTTCTGGTGAGTTGCTGTTGTGTTGTGTTTGCTTCATTATGCCTCGTGTTTGAATAGTAGTAGTGATGTTACTGGTGAGGTAGAGGCGTGCTGGTAACGAGGGAGTGCTGAAAAGGCTTCGGCAACGGAACTCTAAGTATTTCAAAAGCTTAGTTGATGTTACACGGGTATTAGTCATTTTTTTTTTACAGTCCTACATAATACAGGAGAAAAGCCAATCCTACAAAATACCGGAGAAAAACCAACGAGAGGCCAGCTAATTGTTTGTGGTCTTTGAAAATCGCCTTGCTAGGGAGCGGAGAGTTTCTGAGTACTAGCGTGAGACTAATGAGAGGAACGCCAGTGCTGTGAAGAAATGATGTTCCCAGTGATATTTTTCAGGAAAAAGTGGTTGTTAGTTTTGATCATATTTTCATTCCTGGTTATATTTTCATTCCTAAGTCCCGTTAGAATGAAAGCTACGAAGGAGGAGCCGGAAATCGAGGAAAACTGGAGGGATATCTATATAAAGACAGTCCCAAGCTAGTATTACTCTATCCTTAGAATGCATTAGCGTGGAAATAGCAGGCGATGGAGATAATGAGAGGGAAATTGTAAGACATGACGTGATGCAAACAGGGCTTAGGGATGCAGGACTGACACTCATGCACGCGTGTCATCTGATAGGCTGTCCAGGTGCAAGGGAAGGGAATCACAGCGACACAAGGCAAGACTGTGTTCCAATTGTTAGGCTGAGTGGTAGTAAAGTTTGTAAATGCTTAAGTGTTACGTTGAAGGTGCGGGTTAGCAGAAGTTGAGAGCAGTTTGTAGAATGTAATTGGGTTTGCACTAACTATCTCTCTCTCTCTCTCTCTCTCTCTCTCTCTCTCTCTCTCTCTCTCTCTCTCTCTCTCTCTCTCTCTCTCTCTCTCTCTCTCTCTCTCTCTTTTTTTTTCTTTCGTTCTTTTTTGCTTTCCTTTGTTCTTTCTTTTCTTTCTCTTTTCTCTCTCTCTCTCTCTCTCTCTCTCTCTCTCTCTCTCTCTCTCTCTCTCTCTCTCTCTCTCTCTCTCTCTCTCCCTCCTCCTCCCTCCCCTCCCTCCCTCCCTCCCTCCCTTCCTTCCTTCCTTCCTTCCTCTATTCATTAGCGAGACAGTTAATGGCCTCAAATTGCCGTGCAGTGCTGATACAAGTGTTCATTGAGAGAGGCGCATAAACTAGAAGAGAAGTATAGAAACTACCACAACTGCACAACTTTCTGAGTGTTGGAGGCGAATGGAGGAATAGTTAAGCAGAAGTACCGAACACCATATGAAGGGGTTCGAATCACAAGTTTGGGATTCGGACCAGATGTAAATTGTTGAGGCGTGGAGGGGCGATGGTGATGGTGGTGGTGGTGGTAGTGGTAGTGGTAAGGGAGTGGTGGTGATGTGGTGATGAAAGACACGAGATTTGATGTTTATGTGGTGGTGATGGTGATGGTGTGATGTTGTGGTGGTGACGACAGAGAGAGAGAGAGAGAGAGAGAGAGAGAGAGAGAGAGAGATGAAATAGTAGAATCTTCAAAATATTTTCCGGAGATCTAAGGGGGATAGGGGAGGAATGGTTGAGGAGGGGGGGTGAGGGTTGGGGATGAGGATTAGATGGGGGTGGGGTGGGGATGCAGCTTCACTCTTGGCTTCGTAATGCTTGAGTTAAAACTTTCCTTGACCTTGAAATTGCATTCGTTTGAAACTTGAGCTGTTCTTTCGTGTCAACTTTCCTATTTTTTCCTTCCTTCCTTCTTCCTTCCTTCCTTCCTTCCTTCCTTCCTTCCTTCCTTCCTTCCTATTCCTATTCAGACTTGTTTCTCTCTCTCTCTCTCTCTCTCTCTCTCTCTCTCTCTCTCTCTCTCTCTCTCTCTCTCTCTCTCTCTCTCTCTCTCTCTCTCTCTCTCTCTCTCTCTCTCTCTCTCTCTCTCTCTCTCTCTCTCTCTCTCTCTCTCTCTCTCTCTCTCTCTCTCTCTCTCTCTCTCTCTCTCTCTCTCTCTCTACACACACACACACACACACACACACACACACACACACACACACACACACACACACACACACTTTCACGCGTACAAATATCTTCCTCTCTATTTCCTCTTTTTTTTTTTCCCCCCACATTTCTCGTCTCCCTCTCCCTCTCCCTCTCCCTCTCTCTCTCTCTCTCTCTCTCTCTCTCTCTCTCTCTCTCTCTCTCTCTCTCTCCCTCTCCCTCTCCCTCTCCTGCGGGTACAAATTTGTCCTCTAATTTCCGCCGCCTTAATTTCATTCCATCATGTCCCTCGTAAGGATTTTCTTCATCACGAGCTATTACTGCCTTAAATCCCCGCCTTGTTCATTCAGAGGAGCAGAATTTTTAGCCGGGTAATAAGTTTTGTCTCTAATTGAAATTCGGCATCTTTTTCTGGCACATTTCGCCTTGAGTATATTAAAATGATCTTTATCGAAACTGTGACAGAGAATTAATGGTCTTGTAATAATGGTAGTGTATTTTTTCTATTTTTTTCCTCAGTTCTTTTAAAATACTGTTCTTGTGCTGGGTGTCCAGAAACGCTTTGCTCTCTCACCACGAGTGTTTTCCAAGGCCACAGGATAATTAACGAGGTTTTCAAGAGTGTTTCTTTAGGTAATAACGTAGAAATCTTGTCACTCTGCCTCTAGAACCATAAAAACACCTTATAAAACTCGTGTAAACTTATGTAAAGCCTTTTGAAGTAGTGGAGATGAAGCGCAGAAGTGTTTTGAGATTACGAGCCTGTGATTTAGTTTCATAGCTGTGCAGTGGTAAGGGTGATAAGTGAAAGTTCTGCACGCCTCTTTCTGGCCTGTGACCCCTTGACTTAACAACCTCGCCGTGATTGGGTAATGAGCAAGTAATTAAGGCGTGCCGGACGGTAACGGCCGCTGATCACACACACGTCTGGCTTGCATGTGATCGTTGAGACTAGGGTAACTTACACACGCACACGCACACGCACGCACGCACGCACGCACGCACGCACGCACGCACGCACGCACGCACGCACACGGTAGCTCAGTGGTTAGAGCGCTGGCTTCACAAACCAGAGGACCGGGGTTCGATTCCCCGGCCGGATGGAGATATTTGGGTATGTCTCCTTTCACGTGTAGCCCCTGTTCACCTAGCAGTGAGTAGGTGCGGGATGTAAATCAAGGAGTTGTGACCTTGTTGTCCTGGTGTGTGGTGTGTGCCTGGTCTCAGGCTTATCCGAAGATCGGAAACAATGAGCTCTGAGCTCGTTCCGTAGGGTAACGTCTGGCTGTCTCGTCAGAGACTGCAGCAGATCAAACAATGAAACAAACACACACACACACACACACACACACACACACACACACACACACACACACACACACACACACACACACACACATCGTAATAGTTTCATGTATCACCGAGGTTTAAAAGTTCTATTCCGTGCTTTTCCTCTTTCGTGTTCAATTCAGACCAATTTATTTTCAGGTGGGACGTTTGACCTTGCCAGCGCAGTCGGGACGAGGAAAGGAGAGTGAGAAGTGAGTGAAACTAATATTTTGTAACGTGAAAGGGCGAAATTCAACCACGCTATTTTGAGTCTGTAAAGCAAATTAATCATTGAAGTATAGGATTGTAACGTGAGTTTCGAAATAGTTAACCCCTTCAATACTGGGACACATTTTTACCTTGAGCTTTGTGTACGATTAGACCATTTTATTGACATTAGAAGAAGTCTATGGAGATCAGAAGATTAATAGCCATAGTCTTCACTATTTTAACCATGGAAATATTAATCACTTCAATACAGGGACACATTTTTACCTTGAGCGTTGTGTACGATTAGACCATTTTAATGACATTAGGAAGGGTCTATCAAGGTCAAAAGATTAATGACCATAGTCTTCACTGCTTTAATCCCCCACATAAGTTTCTGAAGCTGTATAAAATCACCAAATAATGAATATGGAAACACGTCATGCTACTGAAGAAGATAAAACGAGAAGAGCATTTTCTTTTCTTTTCCTTTGAGGGTAAATGAGTGTAGAAGAATCGTGGTGCTATGTATAGAAGGATTAGTAAGGAAGGTATTGAGTAACCTACAGTATTGGGAGAGGCACGGTTGGGGAAGATCAATATTTCGCATGTCATGTCAAAAGGTTTCATTATTTCTTTTTTTGCAGCGATGAATCAACACATGTCATTCATCTTTGTCTCCTTTAGATATCAGAGGCCAGAATTCAATGTTCTCTTTTTTTCCTGTTCAATACTTTTCGTTCCTTCCGCTATTCCTTCCGTTCCTTCCGTTATTCACAAAAAGAAAACAGCACAAAGGGCATTGGAAGTTTGTATGGAAAAGGAACACTGAATACAGCTTAGAATCGGGACGGCACACTTCAGCGATACGTGGGAATTAAATAAACGAGCAGGGAGGGATCAGGTGTAAGGAAGGCTCGAGGGAAGGGTGGGAGGGGCCGGAGGGCAGGTGGTGTCTCGACTTCTAATGAGATTGGTGATGGAAAATGAAAAACTCGCAGGAACTTGATGTGGGAAGGCAGACAGCGGTGGAGTAAACGAAAGTGGAGCTTCTGTGAATTGTGAGTAAATGTGATAGTCGCGTGTAGGTGTTTTTGCTTCCATAACTGGTGAGAATATAAACATGACAGGTAAAAATATAAACATGACAGGGCTGTAATTTTCCGGCGCTGATCTTGGTGACTAAGGGGCAAATATTCCTTGTTTTTACCGGTGCTGGTGATGGAATATTCCGTTCTTGTATATTTGTAAGACTTTCCGACTAAGAAGATACAAATAATGCGTGTTTAGTTTCGGTTTTAGTGGGAATAAAGACTCAGTTTGCAACACTTTGAAGATTAAATTCCTAGTCTAAAACACGACGCACTAACACTATTTGGAAAGGCTCTAAAGGTACACAGTTTTTTTCAGGCTGTTTGGATGGTTGTAGTGACAAATTAACGTGATTTATGCGCTATTAAAGGGAAAAACTCTCTTAAGAACCTGACCAGTCATCTCCGTGGCCTTAGGAAACAGTCGTGGTTAAAGAGTCAAGTACCCCTGAATACGAGCCTTAAGTCTGTATGTATTCAGAAACGCTTAGCTCTCACCATGAGTATTTTCGAGGATCACAAAGATGATTAGTGAGGTTTTCAAGAGTGTTTCGCGAATTAATAATATAGAAATCTTGTCACTCTGCCTCTAGAACATAAAAAAACACCTTAAAAACCTCGTGTAAATGTAAATAAAGCTTTTTGAAATAATGAAGGTGAAGGTGAAGGTGTTTGAAAATACGAGCTTTAGACCAGAATGCGTACCAGAACACACAGGCTGGCCAGCGAGTAACACCATCATGTGGGTTGACGTGACGCAGATAGTCAGGTATTGAGAACATCAGGAGTGTTTAATGTTTGTGATGTGTTTTCCGGCAAGGTCGCCAGGAGTGCCGTCCCCCACACCTCCATACCCCCACACCCCCACACGTGCGGTAATCAGTTTAAAGACACGGTGAATTGCATTGGTGTTGTGTTCCTGCTGGGCCTTCCGGGTTCTGGCGACAAGCAAGTGTTCAGTCCATTAGTTTGAGATGGTGCCTTGTATTTGCCGCGTTGCCGTAATGAGAAACTTAAGTCTTCTCGCTAGAATCTTTCCCATGTTTAACCCCTTCAGTAGCATGACGAGTTTCCATATTCATTCTGCTTACTATTTGGTGATTTTATACACCTTCAAAACTTATGTGGAAATTAAAATGGTGAAGACTGTGGCCATTAATTTTCTGCCCTCCATAGATCCTTTCCAATGTCAATAACAGGGTCTAGTCGTACAGAAATCTCGAGGTAAAAATGTGTCCCAGTATTAAAGGGGTTAAAAAGATGATGTGGAATTAATCGTTGAGTTTTTCTGGGGGATAAAGATTAAAGCGTGAATGTATCTTGTGAATGTGACCCCGCGCGACGCAATTTAATTTTAGGATTAATTTCCTGAGAGTAATTTCATGAAAGCGCTCACCTTGAGGACGTGACTCCGAAAAAACTGAGAAAATATAATGAAAGACAAAGGGAGAGTCTGCCGGCCACCGTGAACTTGAGAAAATAGGTAATAGAAAATCATGAGGCAAGCAGGAAAACTTCATTCTTGTACTATTTTCTAATTAATTTGCAGGAAACGGTAGAGATAGTTTATTATTTTTTTTTTTATCTAGACAAGTGTTCATTGCAGTTCTAGGTAAAGTGAAGCTGAGAGAAAGACTTTTTTTTCCCTTTTCAATGTAGAAATAGACGTGGAGTGGTAATAGTTACAGAAAGGTGTTTTTATTCTTTTTTTTTTCCGTTTCCCTTTGCAATAAAGAAATAGACTTCGTGGTAATATTAACTGAAAGACGTTTTTCCCCACCTCCTTTTTTTTTTTTCCCTTTGCGGTGTAGAAATAGACTTGGAGTGGCAATAGCAACAGCAGTGGTGCGTAACCTCGACACGTGTTCTCACTTGACATCGCTTCTAAGTAAAGGAAGAAGTGAGTGCGTGGTGAAATATGCTCCGCGGCCCACAGTACACCATTATTACTGTCACTCCTTCCTTCCTGCCTGGCTTGGTTGTCGCGGTAATAACACTGGCTGACCATTCTACACTTGAACCATTATTACTTGTGTGAGTTATATTTCCACGTAGAAAATGATAATAGACGCACATTCTCTCTCTCTCTCTCTCTCTCTCTCTCTCTCTCTCTCTTTTTTATTTTTTTTTATTTATACAATTCTTTACATTTAAACATTGGACATTTTACAGGTTAAAGGTGCATTGTGAGTACAGCCTATCTTAAAACCTAACCAAAAGACTATAAATTATGTATTACAGACTAAATTCCAATAAAATTACAAATAAGATAATCATGCGTTCACACACACTTTAAACTTTTGCACCCCACACTCGGCAACACTTAGGTCGTCCGGACACATGTTCCCCGCTAGGAAGGTGTTCCATAAGCGTACGTAGCGAGGCACAAACTGTCTCTGGTGGTGGGTGGTGTGGGAGCGTGGTATAATGAGGGCTGAGGGAGTCCTGGTCACTCCTCTCGTTTGTACAGCTACTTGTTGGAGTGGCTGATGCAGCTGCTGCAGGTGCACTGTGGTCCTTTGCTGTATTTTATATAAAACTGTCAGTCCTGCCACGTCCCGCCTGTGCTGCAAGCTCTGTAGGGTGCTGGGCTGCTCTGGTTGTTCCTCGGTGATGATCCTTTCCGCCCTCCTCTGCACCGCATCAAGCTTCTCGAGGTGTGTTTTCGCCGCACCCCCCCCCAGGCGAGGCAAGAATACTCGAGTGAGGAGCGGACCTGAGCTTTGAAGAGCAGCTCTCGCCCCCTTCTGTCCAGCAACCAGGAGATTCTCCTGAGGGAGGCCAGTTTCCCTGCCGCAGTTCTTGCGAGCTCTGCGATGTGGGACTTGAAGGTCAATTTACTATCGTAAATGACCCCCAAGATGCTGACCTCCTCCTGTGGTATTATGGCTGCCCCATTGAATAGGAGCCTGATGTCCTGCCTTGTTCTGGACACAACGAGGTGTTGAGTCTTGTGGGGGGCGAAGGTAACCTGCCACCTCTGTCCCCACTTCTCCAGGAGGCGCAGTGAGGTGTTGAGGCACGTCATGGCGGAGGCATCCTCACTGGGGCAGAACGCGAGTGACAGTGTGACGTCATCCGCGTACGCCTTGGCACTTGGTGAAGCAGGTCGTTTATGTATATATTCCAGAGCAGCGGCCCCAACACGCTTCCTTGAGGCACACCTGCCCGAATGTCATGTGATAATGACACCTGTCCATTGTGCACTACCTGTAAATGCCTCCCATGCAGGTAGTCACGCATCAGGTCCAGAGCTCTGCCTCCCACTCCGACGGCACGAAGTTTTTCAACTAATGCTACTAGCCAAACCTTATCAAACGCCCCTGCTATGTCCAGCGCCAGGACAGCAGTTGGCCGTCCTTGGTTCAGGGCGTCGCTCCATTCACTGACGAGCAGGAGGTTTAGGTCAGCAGCAGAGCAACCTTTCCTAAATCCAAATTGCCTGCCGCTGAGGAGGTTCTGGCTCTCCAGGTGTTTGGTGAGCTGGGCAGCGATTATGCCTTCCAGCACCTTGCCCGCTACAGACAGCAGGGAGACAGGGCGGTAATTTTCAACCGCGCTTTTGCTGCCTTTCTTGTGAACTGGCACAACGTGGCTCACCTTCCAAGCTCGGGGCCACCTATTATGGTGTAGAATGGCCCCAAAGATGAGTGTAAGAGGAGGTGCCAGTTCTGTAGCGCACCTACGTAGCACGCGAGGGCTGAGTTCATCAGGCCCCACTGCTTTATCTTCCTCCAGTTTCATGAGGGCAGCTCTCACTTCCTCCTCAGTCGTGGTGAGTGAGGTCAGAGTGTCTCCTGCCACCACAGGTGGTGAGGGAGGAAGGCGAGTGGGGTCTGGTATTGTCATCTTGCGGGAGAAATGCTCAGCCAGCAGATTCACTTTCTCCCGCGACGTTGTAGCTGTGGTGCCATCACTCTTATTGAGAGGAGGAATTGTGGAGTCTCTGGTCACTCCCTGAGCGTCGTTTACGATTCTCCACCACATCTTGGAGCCAACGTTGCCTCCTCTCAATCTCCTCTTCTTATCTTCTACCCACTGAAGACGGGCCCAGTCCTGTGTCGCCTCCATGTGGGCGGCTGCTTCTGTGTGCCGCAGCCTGTTCCGCCGAGTAGGGCGGCGTTTGTAAGCACGCCATGCCCTATGCTTGGCATCTGAGGCCTCACGGCACTGAGGACCAAACCATGGCTGGTCAGAGGCCCTGGACCTGAGCTGCTTGTGAGGCACCCAGGATCCTTGTGCCTGCAGCAGAGTCTCGGTGAAGCGTTCCACCTGCTGGTCCACGTCACCTTGCAGCAGCTCCTCCCAGTTCATTTGTTTGAAGTTACGCCTCAGGCCATCCCAGTTTGCACTATCCCACTGCCAGAGGGTGCGGGTAGTCATGTCATCACGAGGCTTTTCGAAGGAAATCCTGGTGAGAATGCCTACGTGGTCGGAGCTCCCCACCGGGCCTAGTGAGGAGCAATGTACCTCATGGGCTGTGAGGTCTGTGATGACAGGATCTAGGGTGGAGCCGGAGCGATGGGTGGGGAAGGTGACGTGGTTAGTGAGGTCAAACACTTCCAGCAGGAGTCAAAATCGTGCTGAACTCCACGGGGGTTTAGATCTCCAAGAATGATAATATTTTCACATTGGTGGGTTGTGAGGAGACGATCGATATTATCAGCGAGGAACTGTAGTATTGCTGTGCCCTGAGACGGTGGGCGGTAACACCCAATGCACAGCATACCTCGGCCATCCCCTCCCACCAGCTTCAGTACTATCACCTCGAGCTCCGTGGGGATGGGCGTGTCCAGCACTACGACACTGAGGCTCGACTTACAGCAAAATGCCACGCCCCCACCCTGTGTAGAGCGATCCTTCCTTATCCAATTCGAGTACCCTTTTATCCTCGCATAGGTCGCAGGCACACTGTCATCTAAAAACGTTTCGCACACGAACACTAAGTCAGCGTCATTTTTCAATATAAATCTGTGCGTGAGTTCACCCACATTTGTGTGAAACCCACGAATGTTTGCCGACACTATGTTTAGATTATGACACCCACGGCCTGAAGGTGGCGTCACCAGAGCCATGGTGCCCGTGGGAAGGTAGGTAACGCTCACTAATCTGATGTGGTTGCGGGAGATGGTGGATGCTCGGTGCTTGAAGTGAGGCGGTGGCTGGTCCCCAGGCTGTGCCGTATCCCTGTTGTGGTTGAGGTTGTGGTTGGGGGTGTCTCCACGCTGCACTTCGCAACACAGCAAGAGTCTCCTGTGAGCCTAGTCTGACCGCTTGGATCAAGTCAGAGTATCGTTTATCAGCCAGCCTCTCCTTGCAAGTATCTGCGGTGTGGTGTTTCCTCTTGCAGTACTGGCAGGATTGAAACCTCGGGCACTGCTGCCCGGTGTGGCCCTGACGGCGACAGCGCGGGCACCTTGGTTGTCCTCTCTCCCTCACACCCGCAGTCCGTAATCCACCGTCCTCACTCCCCCGGCCCAACGTGGAAGGATGATCCACTCGATGTTGTCTTCGAGGAGGCTGTCTGTTTGCTTGAGATCTTCTCTGGTTACCGGCCTGTGATTGCAGTTGGGTGCGTGGAGGCTGACGTGTTTCGGGAGGAGGGCGTGCCTGGTGCCTAGGAGGAGGCGAGGCGGAGCGTCACGCGGTGGGAGAGAGTGGCTTGAGTTGGTCGGTTGTTGGGGTTGCTGGTTACCGCCCAGGATGGGTGGAGGGGTGGAGTTGAGAGGAGGAGGAGGCGGCACAGTACGTACAGCCTGTCCCTGGGGAGAGCAAGTGGGGCTTGGGGTAGATGAAGATGCCTCCTGACTAGTAGGCTGGGAGAGGTGAGAGGTGGGTAGGGAGGGAGAAGGGGGGTTAGACACCTGGTCAGTGTTTGCGGAGGGTGATTCCTCCTCCTCCCTTCCGGCCGCCTGATCTCAGCCTCTCGCGTATCAGCGAGGGAGGTCCACCACTGTCTTGTTACTTCACCTTCACTGATATGGTGTGACCAGTCTTTTCAATTTTTCGGGTCTGGCAGTGCATGCAATAGATTTACGCTCGAAGAGCGATCAGCGAGTCCACTATAGAAAGCGCCTTGGCTATAAACCAGCGCTGTTCTGGTAATTTATCAACTAGATCACTGTACCACGTAGTTTCTTCGAGGGCAGTGCGCACTTTCTTTCTGAGACCCAACACTTCGGACCTGAGTTCCTCTACATTCATTCATTCATTTTGTTTTTCTTGTTTTCAATTCGTTCCTTTTTGCTTTCCTTCTTTCTTCTCTCTCTCTCTCTCTCTCTCTCTCTCTCTCTCTCTCTTTTTTTTTTAAACATAACGTAATACAAAGGAACATGTACCCAAAGGCGCACTGTCGTGTGCTACCTATTCTAAGGGTACTACAATCTATTTCTCTACAATATTTACAAGACTTAAAAATAGATAATATACAAGATGGTCAGCATGTAAATGGAGCACTATTCGTTTCACTTCACTAGCACTATTCACGCACTGCACTACACTGAGTGTCACGTCACAAAGAGTGTCAGAGGAGTTGGCAGTGTCTGTCTCCACTTATGTGCCATCAGTTTGACACTGTGAGTGTTCATCTCCTGGACGTGAGGCACCGCGGCCGTGAACAAGTTCCACATCCTGGAGACGCGTCCTGCGAAGGTGCGTTGATGCTGACACCCGTGGGATCGCGGCACCTCTACGGCGTCACCACCATTGAGCACCGTTCTCGTGCTCCGTGTGGTGACTCTTAGAGGATGACGCAGCCCTGCCAGATGTGGCACTCTTTGCACCTGTGCCTTATGGAACACTACGATCGCCGCCACGTCTCTGCGGTGTTCCAGTGAATCAAGAGGACGCTCAGGCTCTGGGTGAGGTGGTATTGCAGCATCTACTAGGCGCTCTCTCTCTCTCTCACCTGACAGCGGTGCAGCATCTCCTCCAATACGATTAACAGGCCAATAAAGGTCAGCACGTGCACTGGAAATTGTTTTGACTTTTGTCGTGTCTTTGTGCTAGGTCTCAATCCAGTACAAGTGTGATGAGGGAAAAAATTGACAAATATTAGCTAATGACTAAGAACTTCCTTTTTGTCTTGTCCTTATGTAACGTAATAACTAAAAACTTCCTTATTTTTACCTTTTGTCATGTCTTTGTCAAACTTACTTATTTTTGCCTTTTTTAGTCTCCCCCAAACCAAGATCAATATAACTAGTAATGACTAAGAATTTCCATATTTTTTTTTTTTACCTTTTTGTCGTGTTTTTATGTCAGTCTCCCCAAACTAAGAGCAGTGTAAGTAAGTAGTGGGGCATGATATAACCTTGTGGCGTGTGTCGTGGCAAGACCTGCACGCTAAATTTCTCATTCTTTTTTCAAAGGAACACGAGAATAAACTTATTTTATCGTATTTCATTTTATTAATTTACATTTTTTTTCTCTCTGCAGGAGCCGGAGGGTTTGTCGCCTGTGGGTTTGTAAACATACTGTGGTGGGACATCCTGTGGGTCCCTGTGGCCTCTCTGCAGAGAGAGAGAGAGAGTGGGGGAGAGAGGGTCCCTGTGGCCTGTAGAGAGAGAGAGAGAGAGAGAGAGAGAGAGAGAGAGAGAGAGAGAGAGAGAGAGAGAGAGACTCTCTCTGCAGGAGCCGGAGGGTTTGTCGCCTGTGGGTTTGTAAACATACTGTGGGGGGACATCCTGTGGGTCCCTGTGGCCTGGAGAGAGAGAGAGAGAGAGAGAGAGAGAGAGAGAGAGAGAGAGAGAGAGAGAGAGAGAGAGAGAGAGAGAATAAATATTACGAGTTCGTATGTGGATCAGATCTTCACTCTGTCTTTTTCTTCTCTCCTCTCCTTCCTTCTTCATCTCTTCTTCATTCAGATTGTCTCCTGCTTAGCACAGACTACAGCAACAGTCTCCCGTCTGGTCCAGTCATTGTTGTTGCTGCGTCTGATCCCCCTGTTGGAAGCAGTAAGTGATTAGTCTACAGGTAATTAAACAAGTTGTAGTGTCAGTTGCAAGGCTCATCCCTGTCAACGCCACCACCGATATAGGCGGAATGTGAAGAGCGCCATGATAACCTCCAGTAATGATGAAAGTTTGGCAATAATGCACCAATGTGTTTCTCCAAGCACGTGCAGTACTAGTGTTACTTATCCCGTTTTGTTATATTAGCCCCCTATCAACATTAAACCCTTCAATACTGGGACACATTTTTACCTTATGATTTGTGTACGAATAGACCGATTTATTTATACATTAAGAAGAGTCTATGGAGGTCAGAAGATAAATAGCCAGTCTTCACTATTGAATCACATTCCCTTACCACACCACTTTATCACGCTCTTCAATAATTTGATCCACATTTGTACTCACGTGTTTGACCTGGGAGAGTGCACTCTGTTCCGGGTAAAGGAATCATCTTGCCGCTCGTGCTACACTGCCGCTTGACTTAAGCCTCTTAACTAGAATTGCTGCAGCAGAATCACGAACTTTATACTTCAGCTGGTGGTTGAGTCTCTGCTGGCTGGCTGAGTGGTTGGCTGGGCCTGAAAGAATTAGAATAGTTACCCTCACATGAACTCAAGCAAGCCTCCCTCGTCCAGCCCCTTGTTACCCTTCAGGAGAAATAGTATTTTTTATGTAAGAGGGGAGACTATCCAAAGGGAAAAAAAAGCCCACTTAATTAATTACCAGTCTCCTTACAGGTCAAAGGGTCAGCCGAAAGAGGAGCAAATGTTTTGAAGCTTCCCTCTGATGACAAGTTAAGTCGTACGTAGGAAGATTGAAATGCAGAATCAGGCAGGGAGTTACGTAGGAAGATTGAAATGCAGAATCAGGCAGGGAGTTCCAGAGTTAACCTGAGAAAGGTATGATGATTGCAACTGGTAAGTCTTGCGAGAACTGCTAAACTCTTGCAACACAATACCTTTATCTCTGACGCCTCTCACATTCTCCCCATCTCGGTCCCTTGTACCCACTACTCTTCCAAATCCATTATGCTCTACAGAATAAGCCTGCTATCCTCTTCTTTCCATCCTAACCCCTTATCTGCTCTCCTCGCAGCCACACTCTTCAACAATAATCTCTCTTTACACCTTTCTCCCCTTTTTTCCCCATCCCCCATTTCTACCTCCGCAGTGTTACACCTCTAAGCTCTCACCGCCCTTCCTCTGCTGCCAATACCTCGCCTTTCTCCTCCTCCACTCCGTCAACACACTTTACTCGGCCTCAGTTTAAAGCATCCTTCACTCACAAACAGCTCACCATGTCCACCGTCACTCTCAGGCTTCACTCCTTGCCACTCCTGTCCTGTTAAGTAGTAAAGTTAGTTCCCGCCACAACACTTCCTCCCCCATTGGTGTCACTCAAGGGCTGCCATCTGCTTCTGCTTAGTAGTTAACCCCTTCAGTACCAGGACACGTTCTAATATTTATTCATACTATTGGTGATTTTATTCAGCTTCAAAAACTCATGTGGGGATTAAAACCGTGAAGACTCTGGCTATTAATCTTCTGACCTCCATAGACCCTTCCTAGTGTAGTAAAATCGTCTAATTATAAACAAAACTCAAGATAAAAATGCGTGTTAAGTAAGGAATCGTACTATTATTGGTCATATGGCGCTCTGTAGAATGATGTATTATTTGTAACGATCCATAGCATTACAAATGACGTGATTTTTTCTTTTTTGCTTGTATAATCCATCAAGAAGTCGGGATGTTTATGTATTATTGGTTCACACTTACTGGTACGTATTCTAAATAGACAGACAGATACACACACAGACAGACAGACAGATAGACAAGGCTTGTGATCCCCCGCCACACCTACACATTAACTTCCTCGTAAACCTCCCGGCTATTTCATTATACATGCAGGTTGAGCCGTTCATTTGTGCTGTGAAGTGAACATTATGAAATCACAGTCCCTCATTACTAGCAGCCCTCCGGCGGAACCCTTCTTTGAGAACACTTCCAGGATGCAGCGCGACTTCCCTATTCTACTCTTTGTTGAGCTTGACAGGGAACTTACACACACACACACCCCTCCTACATTTACATCTCTTCATTAGTTAGTGGTGTGTGTTAATGTGCGTCTCGTCTGTATCTGTCTCTCGTCTCGTCTCGTCTGTCTCTTCTGTCTGTCTTCTGTGTCTATCTTCTGTCAGTCTGTCTCGTCTCGTCTCGATGTCTGTCTGTCTATCTTTCTTTCTTTCTGTCTGTGTGCTCTCTCTCTCTCTCTCTCTCTCTCTCTCTCTCTCTCTCTCTCTCTCTCTCTCTCTCTCTCTCTCTCTCTCTCTCTCTCCTCTCCTCTCTCTCTCCTCTCTCTCTCTCTCTCTCTCTCTCTCTCTCTCTCTCTCTCTCTCTCTCTCTCTCTCTCTCTCTCTCTCTCTCTCTCTCTCTCTCTCTCTCTCTCTCTCTCTCTCTCTCTCTCTCTCTCTCTCTCTCTCTCTCTCTCTCTCTCTCTCTCTCTCTCTCTCTCTCTCTCTCTCTCTCTCTCTCTCTCTCTCTCTCTCTCTCTCTCTCTCTCTCTCTCTCTCTCTCTCTCTCTCTCTCTCTCTCTCTCTCTCTCTCTCTCTCTCTCTCTCTCTCTCTCTCTCTCTCTCTCTCTCTCTCTCTCTCTCTCTCTCTCTCTCTCTCTCTCTCTCTCTCTCTCTCTCTCTCTCTCTCTCTCTCTCTCTCTCTCTCTCTCTCTCTCTCTCTCTCTCTCTCTCTCTCTCTCTCTCTCTCTCTCTCTCTCTCTCTCTCTCTCTCTCTCTCTCTCTCTCTCTCTCTCTCTCTCTCTCTCTCTCTCTCTCTCTCTCTCTCTCTCTCTCTCTCTCTCTCTCTCTCTCTCTCTCTCTCTCCTCTCTCTCCTCTCCTCTCTCTCTCTCCTCTCTTCTCTCTCTCTCTCTCTTCCTGCAGTCGTTCCCTGAGGTGGATTAGCTTTGACAAACCTAATGGCGGAGGTGGAGCCGAGGGATTCGCTGCTTGGTCACAGTGGAAGTAAGTGGAAGCAGGTGGAGAGACGGCTTACAAATTGCATCCTAAACACTGGCTGATTGTTGTGTGTGTGAGAGAGAGAGAGAGAGAGAGAGAGAGAGAGAGAGAGAGAGAGAGAGAGAGAGAGAGAGAGAGAGAGAGAGAGAGAGAGAGAGAGAGAGAGAGAGAGAGAGAGAGAGAGAGAGAGAGAGAGAGAGAGAGGAGAGAGAGAGAGAGAGAGAGAGAGAGAGAGAGAGAGAGAGAGGAGAGGAGAGGAGGAGGAGAGAGAGAGAGAGAGGAGAGAGAGAGAGAGAGAGAGAGAGAGAGAGAGAGAGAGAGAGAGAGAGAGAGAGAGAGAGAGAGAGAGAGAGAGAGAGAGAGAGAGAGAGAGAGAGAGAGAGAGAGAGAGAGAGAGAGAGAGAGAGAGAGAGAGAGAGAGAGAGAGAGAGAGAGAGAGAGAGAGAGAGAATTCCTGAAGCTCGGTGGTGGTTGTTTTCCTCATTAGTGACCTTTCTGCGACTTGCACGCCTTGGCCACCTCCACACAGCATCACCTGCAATATAGTCAGTGTTAATGATGGTGGTGGTGGTGGTGGTGGTGGTGATTGGGTAGAGATAGAGTTTGTGATGATTAAGTGTTGATGATGGTGGTAGTGTTGGTTGTTGTTGGTGGTGGTGGTGGTGGTGGTGGTGGTGGTGGTGGTGGTGGTGGTGGTGGTAACAAGCAACCCAAATGACCGAACTACTACTACGCATCCCACACGACAAAGGTCTTTACGTAATGGATCCTTTGATAATAAGGTTCAGATTACCAAGTCACTTCGTCCCTACATCAGTAATCAAGTCACTTCGTCCCTTCAACTCCTCACCACGTAATGGAAGCTCTCGGCACACAGGAAGCCTTGTATCGTGATCTGTGTGTAAGATAATCCTGTTTACACCACTCAAACCCATCGAATATAACTCAAAACTATTATCAAGTCTTTTATGTTCTCGTATGGTAATCTCTTAATAATTCTCCAGTCTTATATCCTTCTATGATAAGCTGTGTGAAGTAATTCTATTAATATCTTTTATCAGTATGGAGCAAATGTCTTAACAATTTTCAAGTCTTATATTCTCGTATGGTAATCTCTTAATAGTTCTCTAGTCTTATATATATGTAAAGTAATCCTGTTTATGGCACCCCTTATCAAACTAATCTCTTAACAATTCTCTATTTTTCTTATATCCTTGTATGGTAATCTCTTAACAAATGATTCTAGTCTTTTATATTCTAAGGTAATTGTAAAATAATGTTGTTTTTATCCATTATCCCTATGAAATTAATCTCTTAACGATGATTCTAGTCTTATATTACTTCTATGGTAATCTTTAAAGTAATCCTGTTTATGCCACATACCTATCAAACGAATCTCTCCACAATTTTATAGTCTTATATCTCCTTTCCGATTACTTTTCGTTTCTGTCATCTAATATTCTGTAAAAACAACCTTTATTAAATTTTTCTTCCTTCCATTTCCACAGTACCACCACCACCACCACCACCACCACCACCACCACCACGTACTCTCACATTTACCGGGGCGTAACTCTCACATCTCATTGCTGTTTCTATTAATGTTATCTACTGATCGCCATTCCTCTCCACTTGCTAACTATGTCTCTCCTCTTTACTTATTCTTTTTGTCTATTTCCTTCAACCTGCCAGCTTTCCTCTTTTTTCTCTTAATTACAAAACACCAATATTTTTAAATTTCCCACTCGAGGCATCCATATCGTGATTACTCTCTCTAATCAAATCATGTGCCGTTCAACTTTTTTTTCGTAGTTTTTAACCAGTTGCTTCATACTTAAGGAAAAAAATCAACGAGCTAAAAACGTACCAATTCATATCCTATACAAGTTTCTTTCGGGAATATATCGTTGTATTTTTTTCTTAACTAATTCCTTCATACTTATCGACATCCGACAAACTTCAAGAAAAAAAAAAAAAAAAAAAGTTAATGATGAAAAGTACAAACCATCTCCATTACAAGTTTCTTCAAGGAATAGTGGAAAGACAACTGGCTTACCTACCACACCACCAAGCCACCAAACCACAGCTGACCTACCACCACCACACTACTCGACATACACTAAGCCACACCTTAATTGGCTTACCACACCACTCCGTCACTCCACATACACCAAGCCGCAACTGAACTGGCTTACCTACCACAACACCACACCACACCACACACACACCAAGCCACAGTAGCAAGGCGCAAGGGACACAGCTCACCCAGACACGTGACGAATCAACTTACTTCGCTGAGTGATTTTCCCTCCTGAGAGTTTATGAAGCTTAGATGATTCCTGGACGCTTCCTGAGCTTAGTGGAGTCGGACAGGAGTCTCTACCTGGGTGACGTGGCCGCGGCTGCACTGAATACCGAAGCACTCACTCAGTCTGGCCACTCCTGAGGGTGTGAGGAACATTAGGAAGGAAGTGATAGGGGTGATCTCAAGGAATGCTGGATGAGAGAGAGAGAGAGAGAGAAAATCGTTTTACGTAAGTTTAGCAGATAAAAAAAAACTAAATCAGCAAATTTTACCTGCATGCTTCCAAAATTTCTCTCTCTCTCTCTCTCATCCCCCTGTAATTAAGCTGCTCTCAGTGGCCATATTACCTAGCTATTTATTGAACTACAGCACTCCCGCTACCACTTCATTACCTGGCGCTCACCTTTACAGCGCGACATTGGCGATTGAACTGCGCCAGAAATTAGCACGGAGCTGGTGTGGCATTTTTGGGGCTAAAGGCTGGTAATCAAACAAAGGGGAGAGTGAAGGGGAGAGGGGAGTAGCAAGGGGGATGTTAATGATTAATGGCCATACGTGCGTCCAAAACTGAATAGACAATGGACGTTTTTCAGTGTTTTTTTGTCCACGTTTCTGTGCTGCGGGACCGGTAAGCGTGTTAGTGTGCTTTTTATGTGTTGAAAAGACATGCCCGGGGAAGGAAAACACGTGGAAAAAAGGGAAAACACTGCTATCTGAATTTGAAAGCACCGTTTAAAAAGTTTGCTTGGACACAGACACAAGGAAATAAGTAGTGTGTTTTGTGATTGAAAAGGACATACCGGGGAAGCAAAACACGAGGAAAAGGAGAGAAAAAAATATCCGAATACTAAAGCTGAAGAAAAGAATAACCGGATACAAAAGCTAGAGAGAAAAAAACAAACTTATCCGAATATCAAAGCTGGAGAGAAAAATATCCGAACGCAAAAGCTGGAGAGGAAAAGAAAACTTATCCGAATATCAAAGCTGAAAAAAAAAAAATCCGATTACAAAAGCTAATATTCAAAGCACCGTTAAGAAAGTTTGCTTGGACAAGTAGGAAACAAGTAGTGTGTTTTTATGAATGGAAAAGATATACCTTGGAATTGAAACACAGAAAAGGAGAAAAAAACTTGTCCGAATACAAAAAAGGGAACATTTGAAGCACCGTTTGAAAAGCTTGCTTGGACACAGACACAGGGAACAAGTAGTGTGTTTTTCATGAATGGAAAAGACATACCTGGAAGCAAAACACAGAAAAGGAGAGAAAAGCTGCTATCTAAATAAAGAACTAACATTTAAAGCACTTAAAAAAGTTGCTTGGACACATAACAAGTAGCGAGTTTTATATATATATATATTTTTTTTTTCTTTATGAATGGAAGACTTACCAGGGAAGCTAAAACATGGAAAAGGGGGAGAGAGAAAAAAATATCCGATTACAGAAGTGAACATTTTACGCATCGTTAAGAAAATAGGTTGAACACACAAACAGGGAATAAGATGTAGTATAGACGATTTAATACAGTTTAGTGGGTTAGTGAAGAGAAACCAAACCAATACAGAAACACGACTGGATTTCACGTACCACACTCAGCTTCCTGACTTGAAACACTATTAGGAAACACTACTGGATTTCATGTACACTCGCAGCTTCTTGAATTGAGACACTCCATTCTCGTTATGAATGATCCACTCTGGTGCCGCGCTGGTATCTAAAGCTGACGAGGCATACTCATGATACTGCCTGACATTGAGGGCTGATAACTCAAACGCGTCAGTGTTAATACTCCCTCGTGTCATGTTCGGCATTGTTGCGTGTCACACGGGGCTGATAACGTTCCGGCTCGTTGGCGTCAGTACTCTCATGTCGCGTTCGGGAATGTTGCGCATGTCACACTTAATACGGAATGGTCTGTTGGTGGATTAATGAATTCATTGAGTCATGTTAACTGAATGATACGAGTACGCTAGCTATTAGTGGTTGTATAACGCTTTCCTCTCCCACCACGACTGTTTTTAAAGGTTACAGATGATCAGCCGTATTCCCAAAAGTGGTTTCCGTGTTAGTAATGAAGGAATTTTGTTAAGCTGTTACCTGAACCGTGAAAAACATCTTTGAAACGTGTGTACCTTCAACTAGAGTCTTTGGAAAGCAGTGGAGCGTGGAAGTGTTTCAAGAGTATTACTTAATCTTAGTAAACAAGGTACATTTTTTTTCTGGGTGATTACATAGTGACCTTTGAGGAGTGGAATCTCAAGGGGGCTTACTTTACTGTTTAGTTGCCATTAACCATTGCTGGCTCTCCATTAAGTCTTCTGATCACTTCTATAACGCTTCAGTACCATGACGCGTTTCCATATTCATTCTGCTTACTATTTGGAGATTTTACACAGCTTCAGAAACTCCTGTGGGGATTAGAATAGTGAAGACACAAGCCTTTAATCTTCTGGCTTCCGTAAACCCATCCTAATGTAAATAAAATCGTCTAATTAAACCCAAAACTCAAGCTAAAAATGCATTCCAGTACTGAATGGATTAAAGTCACGGCGCTGAATGAATCAAAGCGAAGGGCGGCAGGCGACACAAGGGTTTTAATAAGCAAACAACGAGGATGGGCGGGAGTGAGGGAAAAGTAAGCAGTGCAGGAAGGGGATCGGAAAGAATCAGGAAAAAAAAGGTAACGGGAAAAGAAAGACATGATTTTTGCTGGTAAATAGTATAATTTTTGTCCTTATCTTCACTATTGGAGTGAGAAAAAAGAAACTATAGCATTCAATATTTTTGTTAATTTTATTCCCGTCACTTTGTTCCCTGTTACTTTCTTTCTTGTTACTTTTTTCCTGGTGCTTTTTTTTTTTTACCGTTACTTTTCCTTATTATCTTCTTTCCTACAATCGTGCAGGAGAGATTACGCTGCTCGCCCGGATAATTTTAGACTTGGTATCGAGCTATCCTCTTTAGGGAATGGCGCCTTAAGTGGGATTTCCTTTTCGACTTACGTATTTTCTTGTTGCTCTTACCCGGAGTGCATAAAAAGAAGCAGGAAGACGGTGCGGAATATCGTAAAAAGTAAAAAACCTTACGACATACTGAATGACCTACGCTGGTCCTGATTAGAGTAGGTGGCGTTGTTGTAAAGCCTCCACTGCCGGTTTAATTCATGGACACACGCTCGCAGCCTCAGTGGTGCGTGGCGGTGGTGTAGCGGCAGTGTGGCCCGTGACGCTACCCTCGTGATTAAGTGCACACCTGTGGGACTTGTCACAGGTTATTGCAGGCCAGGCAGTTACGAAGGGGCGGCCTGGCGATAGTGGCCCAGGTGATCTGTTCCAGGCCATTCACTACTACCGCCCTCCATCAGCTGCACCACGCCACACGCACCACGCCGTCCTGTCTGCCCCTAATGGACTACCACTACGTCATGGAGTTATTGTGGTGACGCGGCTCCTTCGCCGGTCCGTTCCCCAGCGCCACTGACCAGGGGAGATGGACAGTGTTTCTTAGGGTGTCTCGAATACCGTGTTCGTCTTTTTCCTGGTAAGAATGCAGGAAATGAGTTTGTCATTGGTATTAGTGACAGTGCGACCACTAAGACTACTACTCTACTACTTCTATTTTCTCACTCTCCTTAAACATTTTCTTCTTAACCCCTTCAGTACCTGGACACGTTTTCATATTCGTTCTATTTACTATTTGGTGGTTTTA
>NC_059299.1:1492500-1495000 GCF_017591435.1 Portunus trituberculatus
AAAACAAGACAACACAGTATTGAATCAGAAGTAGAGTATAGAAACGAAGCTTAACTCGAGACCGTAACACCTGCTGCGGATTACAGACAGACAAAGACGCACAAAGCCATTCCCCCAACACACACACACACACACACGAATCCATTACCAGGTAGACTAGCAATCTCTGGCAGTGGCGGTGTCAAGTGGCCTGCGTTACCGAGTATTGGCAGGTGTCAGGAGTCTTACGGAACATCACGTCACTGGTTCCCTCGTGTAGGCGGCTGAGAGTGCGGGAAAGGAACATAACACCTATGGAAGATGTAAGGCTGAAAATGAGTGTCTTGAAGGGGAAGGTCTAAGGGGAAATGTCGAAGGATAAGATGAACTGGAAAGGGAAGTGGGTGGAAGGTAAGGGAAGGTGAGAAGTCTAGGAGTCTATAAACGTAGAGACGTGCAGGGAATAGAATTGAGATTAGTCTGGGAAAGCGAGAGGGTGGAAAAGGAACGCATGAAGGAAGGAAGGAAGGCAGCCTATGAAATATGTAGGCGTTGATATTAGAGTCGGAAGAGTGATGCCAAAAGAGGATTGAGAAGGAATAGGGAAAGTTAAGGCATTTGAAAATATATAAGTGGACAGAAGAAAGAGAAAAAGAGATCGTAGTGTGTGGAAGACGTGCGTACGAGAGAAGGCAGGATGAGGAAGTGGTTTGAGAAGGACAATGGCTCTCTGGTGATCTGGGAAGGAAATGGACGAAGAAAATGGTCTACAAGTGATGCGTTTTCTTTGTCATTTCTGGTTTGGAGGCGTGGGGAGGAACAAACCCCTTCACTACCAAGACGCGATTTCATATTTATTCTGCTTACTATTTGGTGATCTTATACAGCTTCAGAAACTTGTGTGGGGATTAAAATAGTGAAGACTCCGGCCATTAAACATCTGACCTCCATAGACCCTTCCTAATGTAAAAAAAAATGGTCTAATAATACACAAAACTCATGGTGGAAAATGCGTCCCAGTACTGAAGGGTTTAGAAACAAATGAGGGTATCACACAGCTGCAGTGCATAGTGAAGACGTATCATTATAAGCATAGAGGCCGCCGTGGTACACAGAGGAACCATGCGTGCTTTAGGATCAGAGGGTCTCCAAGCGCACGGGTTCAAATCCTGTCCACGGTCCGAGTGTAGGTTGGGCTTCCTCACTCGGGACAGCGGTTTATTAGCGGATGAGCTTTGAGATAGGAGGTACCTCAAAAAGTATCCTCTTTAGCCCAGAAATTCCCGTGAAAAGCCCACATGGTATAAATAAATAGATAAAACACATTGCCAGATTTTATGACCAGCTTAACGTTGCCTCTACTCTTCAAGACATTATAAGCACTTCCGCATCCGGCTTCTCTGTGTGAGGAAAGAGACACAGGATGGTGAAGGTGGAAGGCAGAATAATGGCCGCCCTGTGTGAGGAAAGAGACACACGATGGTGAAGGTGGAAGGCAGAATAATGGCCGCCCTGTGTGAGGAAAGAGACACAGGATGGTGAAGGTGGAAGGCAGAATAATGGCCGTTCTGTGTGAGGAAAGAGACACAGGATGGTGAAGGTGGAAGGCAGAATAATGGCCGTTTTGTGTGAGGAAAGAGACACAGGATGGTGAAGGTGGAAGGCAGAATAATGGCTGTTTTGTGTGAGGAAAGAGACACAGGATGGTGAAGGTGGAAGGCAGAATAATGGCCGTTTTGTGTGAGGAAAGAGACACAGGATGGTGAAGGTGGAAGGCAGAATAATGGCCGTTCTGTGTGAGGAAAGAGACACACGATGGTGAAGGTGGAAGGCAGAATAATGGCCGCCCTGTGTGAGAAAAGAGAGACACGATGGTGAGAGCGGAAGGCAGAATTATAAAAGAGTAAGAACGGTGGAACAGGTGAGGTCCATGGAAGATGCAGAGGCGACAATGGACATCTGAAAAGGAACAAAGTGGAAAAGAGAGACAGAGAGGATGGGGAGGAATTATTGATGTCATTCGGTTTAAAGAGGATGAAGTATAGAGCCAGCTAAGGAAATAATTCGAGGAAGTGACAGGGAAGAGCACGGAGGGAGTCGTAATTACGGAATCTTTGGGTGTAAGACAAGAGTGACACAAGACATACAAACCAGTCTTCTTAAAGCACAAATTTCAAAGGCGACAGGGATGATTAGCCGGATGTAGTAAATAAATGCATGTACTTTTACAATCTTAACCGCGTCAGTACTGGGACACATTTTTACCTTGAGATTTGTATATGATTAGTGACATTAGGAAGGGTCTATGGAGGTCAGAAGATTAATAGCCACAGCCTTCACTATTCTAATCCCCACATGAGTTTCTGAAGCTGTTTAAAATCACCAAATAGTAAGCAGAGTGAATATGGAAACGTGTCATGGTACTGAAGGGATTACGAGACGATTTTCAAAGACCAGAGATGATCAGCCGGGCTCTCAAGGATGTTGGCTGTTGATCATTAGTCTTTTGCTCATCAACAGC
>NC_059299.1:1500000-1565000 GCF_017591435.1 Portunus trituberculatus
AGCCACAAAAAAATGGTCAGAATAGAACACACACTTTTCGTTGCAGCCACTGGTCACAAAAAAGTGTTTCGTGTGTTACTTTTCTGTTTCCGTTTGTAGTGACCGAAGTCTTTGTTTGCTGCACACGACACTTTTTTGTGGTCAGAGGCAGCCACAAAAAAATGGTCAAAATAGAACACACACTTTTCGTTGCAGCCACTGATCACAATAAAATGTCTCCGCTTGTCGTGTCTTTGTTTGCTTACGTTGGTGGTTCATTGTTCGAATAAACGGCACTTTTTATTTATGCCGTGGTTATTATTGTTATTATTATTATTATTATTATTATTATTATTATTATTATTATTATTATTTTATTTTTTTTATGCAAGATGGGAAATCTGACTAAGGGCAACATAAAACGGAAAAATAGGCTCACTTAGTTGCCAGTTCCCTTGCAGATACTTTTGAATTATTTTCTGCATGGATATTACATAAATTATAATTTCTTAATGCAAAATGGGAAAAACTGGCCAAGAGCAACATAAAACGGGAAAAAAAGCTATTCCCTTGTATTTCAGAGAGAGAGAGAGAGAGAGAGAGAGAGAGAGAGAGAGAGAGAGAGAGAGAGAGAGAGAGAGAGAGAGAGAGAGAGAGAGAGAGAAATGTTTTGAAACCTCCCTGTTAAATTAAGTCAAATCACAAGAAGCTGGAAATACAGAAACAAGCAGAGAGTTCCAGAGTTTACCAGAGAAAGGGATGAATTATTAATGCGGAAAACACGTCTGATTCCTCACTGCATGCACAACAATCTCAGTCTAACATTTCCTTCCCCAGCAATGATAATATAGCGCTGATTTCGCATTCCAAGCAATCAACATACGAGAATATCATTTAATGTTTGTTCATGAAGCGAATACGATGCGGAATTCATTCACGCTTAGTTAATCATTAAATTCCCCTCTTCATCACTTAACGTAGGGTTTTCACACGTTTATTTAGCTCGTTAATGTTGCAGATGAGAGGCAATAAAGGAAAGTATAGAAAATAAAGCACTAGATCATACACCCACCAAAATACTACTTCCTTAACCCCTTCAGTACCATGACGCGTTTCCATATTCATTCTGCTTACTATTTAGTGATTTTATACACCTTCAGAAACTTATGTGGTGGAATTGACCCCTTCAATACTGAGACACATTTTTACCTTGAGATTTGAGTACAATTAGACCATTTTATTGACATTGGGAAAGGTTCTATGGAGGTCAGAAGATTAATAGCCACAGTCTTCACTATTTCAAACCCCACACAAGTTTCTGAAGCTGTATAAAATCACCAAATAGTAAGCAGAAATAATATAGAAACGCGTCCTGGTACTCAAGAGGTTAAAATAGTGAAGACTCCAGCCATTAATCGTCCAACCTGTATAGACCCTTCCTAATGTCAATAAAATGATCTAATCGTACACAAATCTCATGGTAAAAATGTGTCCCAGTACTGAAGAGGTTAAACATGGAATCAGATCTCCCAATTACTCACACGTATTGAACAGCACAGCTCATCAAAACAACTCACAGTGCTGCCTTCACCTTCCCTGCTGTCTGAATCACTCATTTAGCTTCAATAGACGCCTCTGCACCAACACTCACGCCTAAACACCTCTCCTTCCTCTTCCGCTGCAGTATTTCACCATTCAAACTTGCTTCCTTCTCAATTCTCCCATAACACTCAATTCATGTCTCCCCTCCTGCTGCTGCTGCTGCTGCTGTTGCTACTACTACTACTACTACTACTACTACTACTACTACTACTACTACTACTACTACTCATCCCTGCCACGACTGCCTGTGTGCTCATTGCTACATCTGCTAGCATTTTCCCTTCGTCTCTGTGTCTGTGTCTGTCTGTCTGTCTTTGTCTCTCTCTGTCTCTGTCTGTCTCTGTCTGTGTCTCTGTCTCTGTCTCTCTCTCTCTCTCTCTCTCTCTCTCTCTCTCTCTCTCTCTCTCTCTCTCTCTGAAGTTGATTAAATGTAACTCTTCTACATATTTGCAAAGAGGATTTTAATCAGATTCCTTGATTTCTTATAAATTCAATACTATTGCAACTCCTACTCCTACTGCTGCTTTTACTACTACTACTACTACTACTACTACTACTACTACTACTTCTATTTCTACTACTATTATTACTACTACTTCTATTTCTACTACTACTACTACTACTACTACTACTACTACTATTTCTACTACTACTACTACTACTACTACTACTATGTCTACTACTACTACTATTTCTACTACTACTACTACTACTACTACTACTACTACTACTATTTCTACTACTACTACTATTTCTACTACTACTACTACTACTACTACTACTACTACTATACATAACATTAATAATCTAATACCTTAAGTTTAACGTACTAAAAATTTCAGTATTACTTTCATATAGAGTTACGTATATATAGATGCTCTCTCTCTCTCTCTCTCTCTCTCTCTCTCTCTCTCTCTCTCTCTCTTTCCGTCTTGTTCTTTGTTACCGCCACCACCACCACCTCCTCCTCCTCCCCCTCCTCCCTCCCTCTTCCTCCTCCTCCTCCTCCTCCTCCTCCTCCTCTTCCCCTTCCTTACATATTAAGACTGTCTTGTTCAATCTCATCACAACAAATGATAACAAAGGTCTTTAATTCAGTGATTTCATTTGTTTTCGTTTCTTGCTCCTCCTTTGTTTCGCCTTCTGATCATTACGACATGCGAGGCAATAAAGTGGGTATGATAATGATAACCAGCGCAAGAGAACGAAAGATAAGGTGATATTTAATCGCTTCACGTATTCAGCTTCTTACAAATGACGTGACGAAAGATTCACCTCACGTTTTCTCAAGTCAAGTTCTAATGGTGTGCCTTCAAGTTCACCTCACGTTTTCTCAAGTCAAGTACGTTCTAATGGTGTGCCTTTAAGTTCACCTCACGCTTTCTCAAGTCAAGTAAGTTCTAATGGTGTGCCTTTAAGTTCACCTCACGTTTTCTCAAGTCAAGTACGTTCTAATGGTGTGCCTTTAAGTTCACCTCACGTTTTCTCAAGTCAAGTACGTTCTAATGGTGTGCCTTTAAGTTCACCTCACGCTTTCTCAAGTCAAGTAAGTTCTATAATAGTATGCCTTTAAGTTCACCTCACGTTTTCTCTTTCCTACACATAGAAAACGACTTACAGGTAAAGAAATATTTCCCGCTAACACTTGACCACTTCAGCGTCACACTTCCACTGTTTCAAAAGGTTCAAGCGACAAGTTCCCAAGGCTGTTTTCATGGTACTAGTGACAAATGAACAAGGATACTACAAGATTTGCAGGAGAAATACCCTTAGTAACCAGGCTTATCATATACTGTGTTCGTTTTAAAATGGTCGTGGTGAGAGAGCGAAGCGTTTCAGAATTCGGATATTTTAGTTTCTCCCTTTCACTTCAATATTTTCTCTCACGTCTCAGTGTTGCCTTCTGCTGCCGAAAGTTCCTCAACCTTTCTCTTTTCACGCTGGTCTAACTTCTCGCACCTGCAAGGCTGGCTGACTGACTGGCAGGCTGGTGGGTTGGCTGACAAACTGATGGGCTAGGTGGCTGGCTGGCTGACTGACTGACTAGATGGCTGACTGACTGACTGACTGATTGGGTGATTGACAGACTGACTGACTGACTGACTGGGTGATTGACAGACAGACTGACTGACTGACTGACTGACTGACTGACTGAATGGCTGGCTCGTTGGTTGACTGACTGGCTGACTGACTAGCTGGCCGACTGAATGGGTTATCTACTGACTGGGTGGCTGGTTGACCGATTTACTGACTGACTGACTGACTGGCTGACTGGGATGGGTTGATTCTTTTGGCACACCACTGGGGTCATATGGCAGGTGATGACATGGGTAACTGACTGGCTGGCTGGCTGGCTGGCTGGCTGGCTGGTTTTTTCCTCCCTCCTTTCCTGTGACGCATTTCGACCCCCAAAGACGCGAACAATATTAACATAGTGAGTTGAAGTGTTGGGCTATTGGAGTTTTACCTCTCATATTTTGCACATATAACCTCTCTCTCTCTCTCTCTCTCTCTCTCTCTAGCTTTGGGCAAAATTACTTTACTCGTTATGGTGAAGTAAATTAATTACGATTTGTCATTAAATAATCTGGAGAGAGAGAGAGAGAGAGAGAGAGAGAGAGAGAGAGAGAGAGAGAGAGAGAGAGAGAGAGAGAGAGAGAGAGAGAGAGAGAGAGAGAGAGACGAATAACTGGAGGAGGAGGAGGAGGAGAAAGATCATTGTATACCAGCACTGGAGAGGAATGAGAAATTAAAAGGATTCTCATTCTCTACTTAATTAATTGGTCTCTTGGTTCATTACTCTGCATTTTATTCCAAACAATATCACGAGTTTTGTCAAGCCAACCCACTCACATTATGGATTTCAAACACTCCCTCCTCCTCCTCCTCCTCCTCCTCCTCCTATACCAGCCCTACAAACACACAGGCTGACGAGAAGCAGAGAAAAAGGAAAAGAGAGGAACCGCCGTGGTACAGTGGAACCATGCGTGCTTTGGGCTCCGAGGGGTCTCCAAGCATACGGGTTCGAAGCATACACGGTCCGAGTGTAGGTAGGGCTTTCTCACTCGGGGCAATAGTTTCTTAGCGGGTGGGCTTTGAGATAGGAGGTACCCCAAAAAAGTACCCCCTTTAGCCCAGAAATTCCCGTGAAAAGCCCACATGGTGTAAATAAAAATAACAAAGAAAGAGGAGCTATTCTTCTCCCTCCTAAGGCTATGACCCGAGAGACTATTAGAGATCCTAGACAGATCACGAGGGGCGTTGCGTCATTTACAGGCGAGGAGCGGCGAGGCGAAGGATATTGGGTGAAAGGAGGAGGAGGAGGAGGAGGAGGAGGAGGAGGAGGAGGAGGAGGAGGAGGAGGAGGAGATGGAGGAGGAGGAGGTAGAGGAGGAGTAGGGGAAGAGAATTGGAGGATGGTGAGATATGCGAGTGACGTGACGACGCATCTTAGAGAGAGAGAGAGAGAGAGAGAGAGAGAGAGAGAGAGAGAGACGTACTCCAATCAAACTTCACTCACTTGTCATGAAATCTCATTAAGAATTCCAAATATTACGATTTGATTATCACGCACAACTTTTTGATGGATTGAAACCCGCGACTCTCTCTCTCTCTCTCTCTCTCTCACACATACACACACACACGAGGTAAAGCAATAAGCAAATATATTTAGTATACATTAAATGAATGACAACATGTATTTAATGTACACACGTAAGTAATTCACTCACACACACTTTCATTTTCTCTCTCTCTCTCTCTCTCTCTCTCTCTCTCTCTCTCTCTCTCTCACACACACAATTCATCACATGTACTTCTAATTTTCTTGATTGGTTAGTGAAATAGAGACTCATCATTCTGTTTCTTCTGTACATGTGACAATCCTGCTCCTCTCCCTCTCTCTCTCCCTCTCTCCTTCTCCCGTCTATCTCTCTCTCTTACTCTCCCACTCACACTCTATGAAACCCTCTAGCTCTGATGCTCCTTTCTTTCAGTGTGTGTGTGTGTGTGTGTGTGTGTGTGTGTGTGTGTGTGTGTGTGTGTGTGTGTGTGTAGTAGCTTTTGCCCCGTGGCTGTGTAATACTTATATGTACACTGACTCCTTCCCCTCCCCCTCTCTCCCTCTCCCTCTCTCTATGTCCCCTGCAGCGATCTTATTTGTACGTTTTCTCAGCGTGACCTGGGAAAGTATTAGATTATGTGTTCCCAGACAGACGTGTTTTCCATTTAGAGAACGAAGACGAGGAGAAGGATGTAGGCGGCGGCGGCGGCGGCGGCGGCGGTGGTGATGGTGGTGGTGGTGGTGTAAGGGCAGGAGGACAGGAAGGAGGAAAAAGGTGCAAGGTATACAAAGGAGAAAGTTCCAACAGTAATTGTCCCAAGGCTGTTTGGGTAACTCTTCCACGCTATTAGAGAGAGAGAGAGAGAGAGAGAGAGAGAGAGAGAGAGAGAGAGAGAGAGAGAGAGAGAGAGAGAGAGAGAGAGAGAGAGAGAGAGAGAGAGAGAGAGAGAGAGAGAGAGACAGTGTAGGCGTGTGGTATTTCTGTTCTTTAAGCTGCTGTGCAAGTCTCGCGTCGCTCCAGATATATCCAGAAAATAAATAAAACTGAGCAAAATAGATCCCTCCTTTTTAATCTCAGTGACGGAATCAAATTTGAACAAGTGACTGTAGACGTAAGAGGATTTGAGATACCGAGGACTGATTTCCGGATTTAGTTAGGTGGAAGTGAAGGATGAAGGAGGAAAGTGAGGGAAATGATGCTCTCTCTCTCTCTCTCTCTCTCTCTCTCTCTCTGGAGTCGCCAACTGAGACAACACACTACGTCTCGCTCGCCTCGCCACCACCAAAACTTTCCTCAAATAAGTTTTCTCCCAGAATTTCCCAAACTGGAGTACGCTAAGCCGGTTGGTTCCCTGAGCCTCTCGCAGTCTCTCCCAGTCTCTCGCAGCCTCCAGCACCCTCCACGATCCACACTCCAACCTCAAGTGACAGTTTTTTCTACTTGAATGGGAAGGAGAGGGTTTGTTAGAAAAATAAAGGTCCTCTTGTCGTTGCTCCCTGAATAGACTCTGTGTGTGTGTGTGTATGTGTGTGTGTGTGTGTGTGTGTGTGTGTGTGTGTGTGTGTGTGTGTGTGTGTGTGTGTGTGTGTGTGTGTGTGTGTGTGTGTAGGTGTTGTGTGTGTGTGTGTGTGTGTGTGTGTGTGTGTGTGTGTGTGTGTGTGTGTGTGTGTGTGTGTGTGTGTGTGTGTGTGTGTGTCTACTGTGCATTTCAAGGGGAAGTAGTATTATATATTTTTTTTTATATATAGGTTTCAATCCTTTCTCTGCGACACGAAACCATTAACCTCTTCAATACTGGGACACATTTTTACCTTGAGATTTGTGTACGGTTGTATTTTATTGAAATTAGGAAGGGTCTACGGAGATCAGAAAATTAATAGTCCAGAGTCTCTACTATTTAAATCCCCCACATGAGTTTCTGAAGCTGTATAAAATCACCACATAGTAAGCAGAATGAACATGAAAACGCGTCCTGGTACTGAAGGAGTTAAACCATTAGCATCACCAGACACAACTTAACAAACACCTACAAAAAAGGTATAGATGAAAAAAGAACACATTTATCAACTTCTCCACACTTTAAAGACTCCATGTGGCTGCAGAACAAGTCAAAATTCAACTGTAGGCGAGAGTTCTTGTTCCTTTCACGACGGTAGCTGCCAATTTCCTCGCGTGTCGCCCGAGTGCTCATTATGAAAGGAAACATTTACTTGGGGCGCCAAATGTGCTCAGAATATGCATGGCTGAGCTCCTGATAAGACTGAGATGATGAATGAGAGAGAGAGAGAGAGAGAGAGAGAGAGAGAGAGAGAGAGAGAGAGAGAGAGAGAGAGAGAGAGAGAGAGAGAGAGAGAGAGAGAGAGAGAGAGAGAGAGAGAGAGAGAGAGAGGAGAGGAGGTAGGAGCGAGAATACTGAATGAGAGAGAGGGAGGGAGGAAGGGAGGGAGGAAGGGAGGGAAGGAGATAAAGAGAGAGAGGTGAGAATACTGAATGTGAGAGAAAGGGAGAGGAAGGAGAGTTGTAGAAATAAAACTTGAATAAATGTAATTACTCAATGGCAGAGAGAGAGAGAGAGAGAGAGAGAGAGAGAGAGAGAGAGAGAGAGAGAGAAACACACCCCAAATGCTACCTTTCAAGAAACCAACTAAGTAAATTAAGACGTAAGTGAGACCATATATTGAAACACAAGGAGAAGGAGAACACTTTCAAGGGAATCCCAAGGTGAAAGACTCCCCCATATTGACAATCCTCGCCCTTAACAATGACGCATCGAAATAAACACAGGCCTGACTTATTTACTCAACAGAATTCAACTTTAAAAGGATGAAACTGTGGCGCTGTGGTGTTGCATTATTGAACAGCAAATTGCACTGGTTTAAAGGTGCTGTGGTGTGTGTGTGTGTGTGTGTGTGTGTGTGTGTGTGTGTGTGTGTGTGTGTGTCGCCTTGGTTTGTTAGTTTAGTTTATTTGATGTAGATCCTGTTTTGTAGCTGACGATTTTTTTTATTATTTTTTTTTTTTTGTAATTCTTGTGTGTTTTCTTATGAACTATTATTTGTTCCGAAGTAATTGCTGTTCCATTCTTGTTAATGTTTACACTTGTTTAGTATTCTGTATTTGTAACTTGCAATAATGATCAATAAATACTTACTTCCTGTGTGTGTGTGTGTGTGTGTGTGTGTGTGTCTGTGTGTGTGTCTGTGTGTGTGTGTGTCCATTGTGACTAGGAGAGGGAAGGCGGTGATATGATGGTGTCCTAAGAGATAGCCACCTCAAAGTGCAGATTCAGATTAGCTCTCTATTCACTCCAGCAATATTCTCCCAGACGCTGAGCCACGTGGGACTTACAATCTTAGCGCCCTTTGAACCCAACTAACCCCTCAAAGTCTTCCTCTCATTTTCTTTTCTTTCCTTATTCATCTCTCTCTCTCTCTCTCTCTCTCTCTCTCCCACTGAGTAATCACATTTATTCTAGTTTCATTTCTCCTACAACTCTCCCTTTCTCTCCCATTCAGTCTCCTCACCTCTCCCTCTTTCTCTCCTTCCCTCCCTTCCTCTCTCATTCAGTATTCTCGCTCCTCTCTCTCTCTCTCTCTCCTGCCTTTCATGCTCTTATATTCTCTTTTCTCGCTAAATTTCAAAGTCACAGTTTTCTTTTGTCGCGTTGATTGCTTCTTTTACTTATTTTCTTTTCCTTTCTTCTCATCTCCCACCCTCACTATGTCTACAAAAATTAAATAAAAAACTATACTTCCAATAAAAAAAAATCAGAGGATAGAGATGCAAAATAAAAGTACAGATATAATGACGTAAATTAAATAATCCCACCTCTGCCACCAAATGTGCTAGTAAAGAGTAAGACGGATAGCAGGAGGCAGCAGAAGAGGAGGTCAGTGGTGAGAGAACCCTTGGTGTTTTAGGGAATATGGCGACAGAGGACCACCACACTCAATTATAACTTCAGTGGTGACCTAAAACTTTAACCTCCTCTTTACGGGCAAAGTTGTGAGGCTTAGGAAGTGTATACGGTCAAAGGCTTAGTAAGAACAGAATATCAGGTCAAGACTATGGTAGAGCGAAGCAGGGATGGGTATTATCTAACTCTTCTGCCCTCTCCACTCCTCATCTTTCCTTTTCCTCACTTCTCTCCCTCACTCCTTCATACCACACTCATTCCTAGACACTTTTTAAACTCTTCAACACCAGGACACGTTTTCTTATTCAACCTGGTTACTATCTGGTGATTTTATACAGCTTCAGAAACTTTATGTGGGGATTAGAATAGTGAAGACTAACCATTAATCTTCTGACCTCCATAGGCCCCTCGTAATGTCAATAAAATCATCTAATCACACGTAAAACTCATGGTAAAAATGCGTTCCAGTACTAAAGAGGTGAAGACATCCACTCCTTCACTCCTTCAGTCTTTCACCTCACATCCTGTACACAATCCTAAACATCCTGCAAGTCCTAAGGCCCATCCCGCCCACGTCAAGGCCCACGCTCTTCGTTATCTTGCTTTCGTTTTAATTTGAATCTATTTTTCCAATTTTTCATGCTTGCAATTTTTTAAAACCCAATTATTGGCTTTAAAAGAAGAGTTAATTTACGTGAGAAGGTTCAGGTGTGGCGTGGGAACATTAATAAGGAGGTAATAATATTGTGGTGGTGATGGAGGAGGAGGAGGAGGAGGAGGAGGAGGAGGAGGAGGAGGAGGAGGAGGAGGAGGAGGAGGAGGAGGAGGAGGAGGAGGAGGAGGAGGAGGAGGAGGAGAGGAAGAGGAAGAGGAGCATGATAAAGAGGAAGGAGCACGAGGAGGAAGAAGAAGAAGAAGAAGAAGAAGAAGAAGAAGAAGAAGAAGAAGAAGAAGAAGAAGAAGAAGAAGAAGAAGAAGAAGAAGAAGAAGAAGAAGAAGAAGAAGAGGAGGAGGAGGAGGAGGAGGAGGAGGAGGAGGAGGAGGAGGAGGAGGAGGAGGAGGAGGAGGAGGAGGAGGAGGAGGAGGAGGAAGGAAGGAAGGAAGGAAGAAAGAAAGAAAGGAAGGAAGGAAGGAAGGAAGGAAGGAAAGAAGGAAGGAAGGAAGGAAAAATGCACTCACCTCACTTCATGGCACCATTATCTCATATCACTAGAGCGAGAGAGAGAGAGAGAGAGAGAGAGAGAGAGAGAGAGAGAGAGAGAGAGAGAGAGAGAGAGAGAGAGAGAGAGAGAGAGACCTTTGATGTAACCGTGATCTTAGAGCGAGGGAAGAATAGGGTAGGTGAAAAAAGAGAGGAAGGGGAGGAAAATTAAGGGTCGCAGGAAGAGACGAAAAGCTGATTGAGAGAGATACTTCAGGGACACTCAAATGGCCGCTGGGAGGAGAGGAGGAGGAGGAGGAGGAGGAGGAGGAGGAGGAGGAGGAAAAGGAGGAGGAGGAGGAGGAGGAGGAGAAAGAGGAAGAGGACCTGAAGATAAATTACCTCCATGAACAGAAAGAATGAGAATGGCAGAGAGAGAGAGAGAGAGAGAGAGAGAGAGAGAGAGAGAGAGAGAGAGAGAGAGAGAGAGAGAGAGAGAGAGAGAGAGAGAGAGAGAGAGATTACAGAAGCCGGACACACACGTAAGGGGTTCGTGAATCTGGCAAGTGTTAGGGTGTTGGTTTAATCATCCTACACCACCACCACCATCACCACCACCACCACCACCACCACCACATGCACTGCTCACCTAAAACTCATTACCGCGCATTACCTTTTATCCTCTGAGCGATAATTAATTAGTTCCCATAATGATTCAGTCGTCTTCAGTAATTTTCCATTCACTTTAACTTATCTGTGTTTGTTTAGTTTCATTAACTCCCCTGTAATTGATCAGATTCACTTAATGTCTAAATTATTCTATTCTATTCTCGTATTTATTTTATGGGTTGACCGTGTTGCATTACATACGGTTTAATTCATTCACCAACTGACCCATTCATTCGTTCATCACTGGCCATTTTAATTCATTACGTTACATTTGGCATATTTCAATTCCTTCACTATTTCATTCATTTCTCTCTCTCACTGGGTCAAGAGAAGGTGATTTCAGGATAAGGTGTATAAAAAAGTATAATATAATCACTAAATAAACGGCATATTGTCATCAAAGGCCGGCCATTTAAAGCACAATAGCCAAGCACATTACGCGCAGCTTCACACACCGTAATTAAAACTCCACACCCACCATTACATTTGCGTGTGTTTGCCATCCGTGCGTTAAGCTAATTGTTTGACTGCACCCACACACACACACAGGCACACGTCCCCACCTATACCCACCCTGGACACACCAATACACCGCTAGAGGCAAAGAATAGAGGCAGATTTCTTCTAATACCAACACAACCAACGCGAGGCCAACAATGAAATGTATCCTGTTGAACACACCGATGCGTTTATCTCTTTCATAGTGCAAGGGAGACAGACACTGAGAGAGAGAGAGAGAGAGAGAGAGAGAGAGAGAGAGAGAGAGAGAGAGAGAGAGAGAGAGTTAGTAAAAAATGTAAAAATCGAGGGAAAATTTTGAAAAAGCAAGGAAGGACGTAACTGGAGATGAAATGCGAGGACAGAAAGTTGTGATAACAGAACGAAAACGGAGAGAGAGGATAGAGAAAACGGAGAGATAAGGAAAATGGAAAACGAAGGGATAAAGGCACGTGTGTGAGAGAGAGAGAGAGAGAGAGAGAGAGAGAGAGAGAGAGAGAGAGAGAGAGAGAGAGAGAGAGAGAGAGAGAGAGAGAGAAACAATTAGAATCCAAAGAAAAAACGGAAAAGTTTAAATTAAAGAAGCCAAACCAATTGTTTAGATGGATAGAAAAAAAGATAAAAACAGAAAGGTACGAATGAAAAAAGAATAAAAACGCAACGATAAAAATCAGCATAAAGGAGAAACAATAAAAAAAATGATCAAAAAGGACGAAGATAAAAGAAAATTGGAAGAAAAAAAGAAAAAAAAGTGTGTGAGAGAGAGAGAGAGAGAAAGAGAAAGAGAAAGAGTATACAAGTAGAAATATTGAACACAAGAACCCTAACATTGAACAGAATAACTAAACCACCACCATCAACACCACCACCACCACCACCTCTCCAGCTAACGACAAGGACCGCGTAATGGCACCGCTTCGCTATTGTCTGACGCAGGAGCTCAAACAAAGGCCGGCGCACAGGTGGTCTTTAAACTTTCCCTTCATTCCTAGTAGTTGGCAGTCACATTTACTATCCTGTCGCCGCTCCAGCCCTCCGCTACCGCTCCAGCCCTCCGCTATCGCTCCTGTCCCCCGCTCCAGGTCCTGTCCCCCGCTCCAGCTCCTGTCCCCCACTACCGCTCCAGCCCTCCGCTACCGCTCCTGTCCCCCGCTACTGCTCCAGCCCTCCGCTACCGCTCCTGTCCCCCGCTACCGCTCCAGCCCTCCGCTACCGCTCCTGTCCCCCGCTACCGCTCCTGTCCCCCGCTCCAGGTCCTGTCCCCCGCTCCAGCTCCTGTCCCCCACTACCGCTCCAGCCGTCCGCTCTCGCCGCCGCCGCCTCTCAATCTGCTGTTCTTCATTTCAATCACCACCACCACCACTTCTACTACTACTATTACTACTACTACCACAACCACCACCACTACTACTCAAAGCTACAGTGCGCCTCAGATAAACACAAAGAAGTATAAAAAAGAAAGGAAAAGAGACATCAGCATTAATGAAAGCAACGAGGCTGTGTGATTAAAATGCCATTACAGATTGAAGTACAAAGGAATGCAAAGGAGTACTGAGAAAAGGATAACAAAAGCACTAGACGAGACTGTGATTATACTACCACTACAAATTCCATGACTAAGCAAAACCCAGCAAGCAAGGAAGCAAGTAAAGTGAAAGGGAAGAAAAAAAAAAAAAAAAACACCTTACTCTATCTAATACTCACAAATAAAGGTAAATTTAGGTAATATCTTAACCCCTTCAGTACTATGACGCGTTTTCACATCTATTCTGCTTCCTGTTTGGTGCTTTTATACAACTTCAGAAACTCGTATAGGGATTTAAATAGTGAAGACTGTGGCCATTAATCTTCTGACCTCCATAGACTGTTCCTAATGTCAATAAAATGGTCTAATCGTACACAAATCTAATGGTAAAAATGTGTCCCAGTACTGAAGGGGTTAATGAAAGGAGAGAACGGAGGAGAAGGGAAAGACACGAAGGAGAAGAAAGAAAGGAGAAATATATATGCAAGGGAAGGAAGAACAGAGACAAATGGCAAGGTCACAGGAAACAGGAAACAAGTCGATGAGGGGAGAGAGGGGTCAGATGGATGAATTGTGTGAGGGGAGGAGGAAAGGGAGAGGGGAGAGAGAGGAAGTGTGGCTGAAGGGATTGAGGGGAAAGATGGATGCAAGCAGGGGGTGAGAGACTGCTAGGGCAGGTGTAGGGGGAAGGGAAGAGGGGAAGGGCCGAAGAGGGGAATAGAGGGGAACGGTTGAGTGAGGGGACTGGCTATTTGTTGTGGTTGAGGGATGTAGGAAGTTAGGGTTGTCCAGTAGCAGTGGTAGTGGAAGTGGTGGTGGTGGTGGTGGTGGTAGTAGTGGTAGGGGTAGTAGTAGTGGTAGTAGTTTCTGATTACGATAAAACAAGGAAATAAACAAACAAAAAATGAGTAACAAACAACAACAACAACAACAACCAAAAAAAAAATCAAGACCACAAAATAAAAACATTCCAAAACCAAACTGGCAACTAATTACATTCCACCACCACCACCACCACCACCACCACCACCACCACCACCACCACCACCAAAGTTGTCTCTCACCTTCCTATCAGCAGCTTGAAGACAATACGAGTACTTCCCTTCTTCACAAGTTTAGTTTCCCCTTTGCAAACTGATAACCCTTTACTTCCAGGCCAGTACGGAGAGAGAGAGAGAGAGAGAGAGAGAGAGAGAGAGAGAGAGAGAGAGAGAGAGAGAGAGAGAGAGAGAGAGAGAGAGAGAGAGAGAGAGAATGTTGACAATGAAAATGAGGTGAGATGGAAGCCGTAAGTGTGTGCTGGAGGAAGGATGAGAAGAAGAAAAACGAGAAGGAGGAGGAAGAGGAGGAGGAGGAGGAGGAGGAAGGAATACCAAGGAAAACAAAGGAAAGCTAAACAGTAAGATACCTTTTGCTCCTTTTAAGGCTGCTTGGTAACTTGCTCCACGGAAAAGAGACAGGACAGAAGAAGAGGAGGAGGAGGAGGAGGAGGAGGAGGAGGAGGAGGAGACAAAACAGTAATATTTTAGCAATGAAAAGGTTAATAAGATCAGAATGTGGCCCCTGGAACACCATACATCAAACCTTGAATGTTACCTATATCATTACACGCCATATGACCTCAGTGGTGTGCCAAGGTATTAACCGACCCCATGCCATCAACCAGTCAGTCAGTCAGTCAGTCAGTCAGTCTTTTTCAGTCAGTCAGTCAGTCAGTCAACCACACATGTTAGTCAGTCTTTCAGTCTTTCAGTCAACCAGTCAGTCTTTCATTCATTCATTCATTCATTCATTCATTCAGTCAGTCTTTCAGTCAACTACACATGTTAGTCAGTCTTTCATTCAATCAGTCTTTCAGTCAACCACACGTTAGTCAGTCTTTCAGTCAATCAGTCTTTCAGTCAACCACACGTTAGTCAGTCTTTCAGTCAGTCATTCAGTCAATCAGTCTTTCAGTCAACCACACGTTAGTCAGTCTTTCAGTCAGTCTTTCAGTCAATCAGTCTTTCAGTCAACCACACATGTTAGTCAGTCTTTCAGTCAGTCTTTCATTCAATCAGTCTTTCAGTCAACCACACGTTAGTCAGTCTTTCAGTCAATCAGTCTTTCAGTCAACCACACATGTTAGTCAGTCTTTCAGTCAGTCTTTCATTCAATCAGTCTTTCAGTCAACCACACGTTAGTCAGTCTTTCAGTCAACCACACATGTTAGTCAGTCTTTCAGTCAATCAGTCTTTCAGTTAGCGCTCTCACACACAATTAATTCCTCTCATCTGTTCTAATTTCCATACTTAACCATAACTTCAAATAGAAATGATACATATTCATTTGTAGAATCTCGTGGGTATTCGTGGTGGTGGTTTACTCATATTAATCCTACTCATTCCTACTCATTACTCATCACTCCTACTCATTCCTACTCATTACTCATCACTCCTACTCATTGTTTTCCTACTCATTCCTACTCATTAACTCCTACCCATTACTCATTACTCACTCCTCATTACTCCTACTTATTGAGTAATGAATGAGGAATGAGTAATGAGTAGGAGTAAATGAGTAGTGAGTAATGAGTAGGAGTAGTGAGTAGGAGTAATTATTCATCCTCATTCATTACTCATTCCTCATTCATTCGTCATTCCTCATTCATTTCTCATTCCTCATTCATTACTCATTCCTCATTCGTTCTCATTCATTCTTCATTCATTACTCATTCCTCATTAATTTCGTCATTATTCACTCATTCATTCCTCATTCCTCATTCATTATTACTCATTACTCTTACTCATTCATTCATTACTTACTCATTCATTACTCTTACTCATTCATTACTCATTAATCTTACTCATGAGTCTTAATCCTACTCATTAATCCTACTCATGACTCTTAATCCTACTCATGACTCTTAATCCTACTCATTACTCATTACTCCGTCACTATTACTCGTACTCACTATTACTCACTATTACCTCAACTCATTGCTCTTACTCACCATTACTCCAGCATGACCAAGACTACATTAGTGGCTGAATGTCTCTCAAGTGCATGTCTTCAAATCCCTACACGGTCAGACGTAGGTAAGGACATCCACTCAAGGTAACAGTTCCCTAATGCTAAAATACTAAATACTTCTTCAAACAGCGCCGTTCTAACACTGACTTGACTCGGAGAAGCGGACGTAAACCCAGCAAAATGAACTAACTACACACACCCAACAACAGCGGACGCTAAATTCAATCGTAAAATCAAGCAGGGAATTCCACAAAGGAGCGAAGAATGTTGAGCTGCGTTAAATTATGTGGACTAAAAACAGCGAATGCCAAAATCATAAACATAGCATGGAAACGGACAGCAGATTCACAAAGGCGCGAGGCGAGGCAAGGCAAGGCAAACAAGTTATGCAAGCTGAATCCAGACTTGTCAAAAACTCTATTCGGATCTTTGTTGTTTTGTTCAGATCGGATAATGCTGATGGTGGTGGTGTGGTGGTGGTGGTGGTGGTGGAAAACAAGGAGAGACAAACACGGGGAGAGAGAGAGAAAAAAATGACGATAAAGACGAGGAATAAGGCAAAAGAGAAAAACGAAAAGATACACAACGATGAAAAAGAAAAATACACGAAAATACAAGACGAAAACGAAGAAAACAAAGCAGAAGAAAAAAAAAAAAAAAGGAAAACAAAACTGAAATGAAGAAATATACAAAGACACAAAAAAGACGAAGAGAACGAGGAGGAGGAGGAGGAGGAGGAGGAAAAAGAATAAGAGAAAGAGGATAGACGTGTGAACAAGTTTAGGACAGGTACGGAAGCCACTTATGAACGCAGCCACTTATTGAGAGATGGGTCATTCCAATCAGTATGTAAATTGATCACTTCCATATCGCGTCATTCACAGGCGGCATCAGTAATGGAGTGACCCAGATTAACCCTTTCATTTAAGTCATAACCTTTAATCTCATTCCCTTTAAATTAATCTCTTAAAAAAACACTACTACTACTACTAACAGCACTACCACTACTACTACCATTACTACTACTACTACTACTACTACTGCTACTATTTTTTTCTTGCTTTTGTTTGTCGTTCAGTTATTTTTGTCCATATTTTCTCTTATTTTCTTTATCTTCCTCTCCTTCCGTCATTCTCGTCTTTCTTTTTCTCTTTTCTCTCATTTTCTTTAATTTTCTATCTCTTCCTCCTCGTCATTCTTGCCTTATCTCTCTCTCTCTCTCTCTCTACAACAAATATCCTAAAAAAAATCTATGTAATTATGGAGGGAAAAAATAAACGTGTCTGGCAGTGAAAGGGTAAAGACAATATAGAAAAAAAAAACTTCATAAAAAGGATCTGGAATTGAATGGAACGGACTCTGGAAAGACGAGGGGAGGTACGTAGTCATATATTTAGAGGTGAGATGAATAGAATAAGTCCCGTATTCACAAACACCTCCCCCCTCTCATTACGACAGTTTTCCAAGGTCACAGAGACAACTAGCCTGGTTTCAAGACAGTTTCTCCTTTAAATGAACTAGAAATCTCGCCAATCTATCACCAGAAGCGTAAAAATATCCTTAAAAACACGAGTATCTTCAACTGGAACCTTTGGAGAGCAGTGATGGTGAGGGAGAAAAGCGTTTCAGAATAAGGGTCTATGAATGATGGTGAGGGTTTTATAAGTGCTCAGTTACTGCCTTATGTGGAATAGATAGCAGTTGTAATCTTTTTAATCTTTTTTTTTTTTTCTTAACGGAGAATATCGTGGCATTGGTTAGTTTTCTATTTTTCTTCCGTTTTCTTTTTTTGTAATCTTTTTTCTTCTTCCTTGCGTTGAGAATGTAGTGGAATTTGTTATCGTTTTCTATTTTTCTTTCGTTTTCTTTTTTGTAATCTTTTTTTTTCTTCCTTGTGCTGAATTATTGTTGTGTGGTTTTTCTGTTTTATTTTTTCTTTTATTCTTTTCTTTTGCTATTTTTTTTCTTGCTTTTGTTTGTCGTTCAGTTATTTTTTTTTTCCATATTTTCTCTCATTTCCTTTACCTTCCTCTCTCTTCTCTTCATTCTCGCCTTTTCTTTTTCTATCTTTTATCTCATTTTCTTTACCTTCCTATTTCTTCCTCCTCGTCATTCTCGTCTTTTTTTTTCCTTCTCTCTCTCTCTCTCTCTCTCTCTCTCTCTCTCTCTCTCTCTCTCTCTCACTTTTCTTATCTTTATCTTCATTGTTATTGTCGCCTTTTATTTCCTCAATTCCCCTTCCTTTTTTATACCCTCTTGTTTTAAATCTTTCCTCTTTAAAATTCTCCTCTCGCGCTGCACTCATTCCTTCTCTTCCTTCCCAATTCATTCTTCCTTCTCTTCCTTCCTCCTCCTCTCCTTCGTCTCCCATCCCACACAACATAATAAAAAAAAAAAAAAAATCCAGGTTAATGACTAAGGATTACTACTACACTCACCTGCCGGGGGACGAAAATACAAGCTTTTATCACTTTAAGCTTCATGAAAGGGTTACTGATGAAAGTGAGTAGAGAGAGGTGGAGAGAAAGTGGAGAGAGGTGGAGAGAAGTAGTATAGAAGTGGAGAGGAGAGGAAAAGTGGAGAAAAAGTGGTGAAGTGGTAGAAATGTGGAGAGAAGTGGTAGTGGTGGAGTTAATGAGTTAATCTCTTCAGTACTGGGACACCTTTTTACCTTGAGATTTGTGCACGATTAGACCATTTTATTGACACTAGCAAGGGTCTATGGTGGTCAGAAGATTAATGGCCACAGTCTTCACTATTTCAACCCCCACATGAATTTCTGAAGCTGTATAAAATCACCAAATAGTAAGCAGAATGAATAAAGAAACGCGTCATGGTACTAAAGGGATTAGAATTCCATCACCAATCCCACATTTCACCAATTTTTCACCTTAACCTTATTTTCTTGACCTCCCCTTCCCTTCCCCTTCCCACCTTCACCACCACACACCACGCTAGCATAGACAACAGGGGTTCGTCATGGTATTGGGAAGGTTAACCACGATTTTTTACAGCATAAATAAGAAAAATACCAAGAAAAGATGAAATTAGTCTTAGTGTCCTTTGAAAATGGAACACAAAAACCTCCAAAGCCTTACCGAATGTTGTGTTAATGCCTTCTAGAGCGAAATTAATGTATTACGAAGCGAAAGGAACGACTTGGAATAGAAAGACGAAATGAAAAGAGAAAAACAAAAATGAAATGGAGGAGGGACGAAATGTAGGAGAAGAGAAACAATGAGTGAAATAGTGCCCAAAGGAGGAGGAGGAGGAGGAGGAGGAGGCGGAAGAAGAGGAGGAGGAGGAGGAGGAGGACGGGGAGGTGTTAGGGAAGGAAATGGAGGGGAAGTGACAAAGTGTGGGAGGAAAAGATGGATGAAATAGGGTGGAGGTGAGAAGGAACGTGTGTGTGTGTGTGTGTGTGTGTGTGTGTGTGTGTGTGTGTGTGTGTGTGTGTGTGTGTGTGTGTGTGTGTGTGCGTGTAGTTCTCTCTCTTCACTTCTTCCTGCCTTTAACACGTTCACTGCATCCTGTGTCACGATTTTTAGATCATGGCGAGCTTTTCTGCATCAAGCGAGAGCGAGAGAGAGAGAGAGAGAGAGAGAGAGAGAGAGAGAGAGAGAGTCAAACCTACTCCCTCGTGACGAAAAAAGACAAAAAGGACCAAAACTTCATGCAAACTAGTGTAATTTGAGCCAAACGACGCTTAATGATCCGACAAAGTTAAAATTTCAATTCTTGGCTTTTAGTACGTGACATTCATTTCAGAGAGAGAGAGAGAGAGAGAGAGAGAGAGAGAGAGAGAGAGAGAGAGAGAGAGAGAGAGAGAGAGAGAGAGAGAGAGAGAGAGAGAGAGAGAGAGAGAGAGAGAGAGAGAGAGAGAGAGAGAGAGAGAGAGAGAGAGAGAGAGAGAGAGAGAGAGAGAGAGAGAATTTAAAGTGTTTCTCAATCGTGAATTACGGAGTTCAATCGTTTTTTCTCCCTTAGTGGTGGTGGTGGTGGTGGTAGCGATGGTTTTAATGGTAATGGTTGTGGTTGTAGTGATGGTTGTGATGGCAGTAGTGGTGATGGTGGTGGTAGTGGCAGTGGTGGTGGTGGTGGTGGTAACGATGGTTGTGATGGCAGTGATGGTGGTGGTGGTGGTAGTGATGGTTGTGATGGTAGTAGTGGTGGTAGTAATGGTGGTGGTGGTGGTGGTAGTGGTAATAGCATTGTCTAAATAAATAATTAGGTATTTCTGGCAAAACTCACATAATACAGGTCGAAAAGCATTTATATTTATTCTTCTTTTTCCAGTACTTTGATGTCGAAAGAGTTCAGATTTTACACTCCGTTAGTTCCCATTTGGCTTGAAGTTCAGCATAAACTTGGATTTTCCTGCAGGTGGGTGGTGGTGTTAAGGTCTTTTTTTAATAGTTAGTCTTTTATTTAATCTTTTGTCGCCCTTGGCCAGCTTTCCCTCGCATAAAGAAAACGAGAGGGACAGGCTGCCGTGTTTTTTGTTGCCTGTATTCAAAAACTTCTTGCTTTCTCACCACGACAGATTTCCCAGGCCACAGAGACAACTAACCGGGTTTTCAAGACAGTTCCTCTTCATGATTAACTAGAAATATCGTTATTCCATCACCAGAACCAAGAAAATACCCTTAAAAACACGACTATCTTCAACTATAGCCTTTTAAAAGTAGTGATATTTTCCAAGGCCACAAGAACAACTCTCCTCTCTCCTTCTTCTTATCTCCTCTGTCCTTCTTCTCTCCATCCTCTTCTCGTCCTCTTCTTTCTCTTCCCTCTCTCCATCCTGTGTCCACCAGTCCTCCTCCTCCTCCTCCTCCACCAAACCTCAGGAGAAATATCACACTCGTTCGCTGTCCACCAATGCCATCCCGAGTCATTATTCACGCTATTGCTGTGTTTTGTTCCCCGCCTCCGTCTGCGCCTCCGTCCCCGCCTCCGCCTGCGCCTCCATTCCCCCGCCTCCGTCACGCTCCTCGCCTTTACAGAGCGCCGAGGTGGAAGGAAAGTAGCCGAAGTAATCGCTGGAGGACACGGGTGATAGATGGAGGAAAATATGTGGAGGAAAAGGTGGAAAAAAGCAGGAAAAGTGAATGAAGGAGGAAAAGGAGGAAAATCAGATCGTACAGGATGGATGGGGGGGGAGGGCGGAAGAAATAAAAGAAGACAGAATACAGAAGTCTCACACTCCACAAATGAAACACCTACGGATACGGAAATTCTAACACCCCCCCCCAAAAAAAAAAAAAAACACTCAAATACCGTTACTTCTTTCCCTCACTCACTCTCACTCTCACTCTCTGCTTTTTCCTTTCATCTTCACTTACTTTTTTTTGTTTTATATTTCTTATTTTTTTCTTTTCATAATCTCATCTCCCTCTCCCTCTCTCCCTTCCTCTCTCTCTCTCCAGGAATCAGCAGTAAGTTTACCCGAGCTGAGGAAAAGAAGCAGACACGTGGGTACTTCATCAAAAAAGTTACACAATTAATCTTACATTAATTAGGAGAAGGATGAAGGAAGCCTTGACAACAGCGACCACGTGACACAGAATGGGGAGAAGAGGAAGGAGGAGAAAAATAGAGGAAAAAAAGGAGAAAATAGGTAAAAAAAAGATGCAAAAGGGGATGAACAAGAAAGGAATAAGTAAAAGAGAAGAAGAGAAGAGAAGGAAAGAGAAAAATAGAATAAAAAAGAGGAAAATAGCTAAAAAAAAATGAAAAAAGGAAAAAACAAGGGAAAGGAAAACAAACTGAAGGAAAAACATGAGAATAAATAAAAGAGAATGATGAGGAGAAGAGGAAGAAGGAGAGAAAGAGAAAAATAGAGTGAAAAAAGGAGAAAAATAGCTATAAGACAAAAAAATCATGAAGAAAAAGAAAAAAACAAACCGAACTAAAAAAATAAGAATAAATAAAACAGATGGATAAAAGAAAAGAAGAGGAAGAATGAAAACAAAGACTGAAGCTAAGGAATAATGAAGAAAAAACGTGATAAAGAGAGAAGAAGGGAAGGAAAGAGATGCAAAGATAAGCAGAAGATTAACGCAGAAAGAATGCAAATGAAGGAAGAGGGGAAAGAAACACGTGGAAAGAAAGAGGGAGATGGAATAAAAGGCTGAAGAATTTGGAGAGGGGAAGGAGAGAGGGGAAAAGAAAAGATGGAGATAATAGGAGAGGATAAGAAGAGATGAGGAGATGAGAGGAGGGAAGGGGAAGAAACAAAAGAATGGAGAAGCAGAAGAAAAAAAAGAAGAAAGTACATGAACGAACGAGAGAGAGAGAGAGAGAGAGAGAGAGAGAGAGAGAGAGAGAGAGAGAGAGAGAGAGAGAGAGAGAGAGACAGACAGAGAGACCTGGTGGATTAATGGCAACACGAGACGGGAGGAAGGTGTGAATGATTGAGGGAAACGGGTCGACCAGTCAGTCAGTTAGTCAGTCAGTCAGTCAGTCAGTCAGTCAGTCAGTGGGGCAGGTGCAAGGGCGGCCCCTCATCGTCACGGCCAAAGGTTTACAGGACGAGGCGCATGCGAGTATCGATTCCATGACGGAGGAAACCAAAAGGGGATACTGAAGGAGGAGGAGGAGGAGGAGGAGGAGGAGGAGGAGGAGGAGGAGGAGGAGGAGGAGGAGGAGGAGGAGGAGGAGAAAAGAAAGAAAAAAATCTGCAGGGGAGGTAGAGAGTTAGCGAATGTGGGCGACGGAGGAGCAGGAGGAGCAGGAGGAGGAGGAGGAGGAGGAGGAGGAGGAGGAGGAGGAGGAGGAAGACGAAGAAGAGTTGGAGGAGGAGGAGGAGGAGGAGGAGGAGGAGGAGGAGGAGGAGGAGGAGGAGGAGGAGGAGGAGGAGGAGGAGGAGGAGGAGGAGGAGGAAGTTTATGATATTTGAGAAAAGAGGAAGAGAATTTTGAAAGGTGAGAAGATTGAAGAGAATGAATATGAAGGAGGAAATATTGTAAACTTCAGTGCAGTATATGAAGAGGAGGAGGAGGAGGAGGAGGAGGAGGAGGAGGAGGAGGAGGAGGAGGAGGAGGAGGAGGAGGAGGAAACGGTGTAAATGTATGGAAGAGCTGAGACTAGAGAACGAAGATACGAAGTAGGGGAAGATGAAGAGAAGAAAGAGATGGAAGAGAAAGAAGGAGAAGAGAAAGAGGTAAGAGGGAAAGGGGGTGAAAAATAGGAAAAGGAGGAGGAGGAGGAGGAGGAGGAGGAGGAGGAGGAGGAGGAGGAGGAGGAGGAGGAGGAGGAGGAGGAGGAGGAGGAGGAGGATAAAAGAGATGAATATAAGATGAAGGAAAAAAACAAATCTTAAAATTGCCATATGGAAGAGAGAGAGAGAGAGAGAGAGAGAGGAGAGAGAGAGAGAGAGAGAGAGAGAGAGAGAGAGAGAGAGAGAGAGAGAGAGAGAGAGAGAGAGAGAGAGAGAGAGAGAGAGACCTAATCAACATTTCAAATATAGTCATATCATATATAGAAGTCAGAACCAACTCTTTCTCTCTCTCTCTCTCTCTCTCTCTCTCTCTCTATCTATCTATCTCTCGTTAAACTCAATTCAATTACATAAACATTTTTTTTCCATTCAAAGACTAACAAATCACGTAACTTCAACAGGAAACTTCAGAAGACAAACGACGGAGGGGAAAGAAGGGAAGAGAGAGAGAGAGAGAGAGAGAGAGAGAGAGAGAGAGAGAGAGAGAGAGAGAGAGAGAGAGAGAGAGAGAGAGAGAGAGGTAATGCAAACAAGAGGACGTATAGAGCATGAAGAGCGTCGTTGTAAATGCTCATTCTTCTTTCCTCAGCAAATGTCTCGTCCTAACTCTCTTTAAAAAGTTCTTGTCGAAGTTCTAAGAGTGTTTAAAGTGCTTTCTCGGGTTTCTAGTGATAGTTCAATGTAAAAATTTGCACTGTTAATGAGGACACGCCTGGGATCACGATATGCAACTTGTGATGGGTGAAAAAGATGGTGATTATTGGTGGAAAGTTTTAAAATATTTCTTAGTAAACTTTTATGAGATGGATCGATTGAAATAGAACCTGATGAGAAAGTTTGCATTGCTATTAATATTAAGAACACATCTGGGATATCTATAAACTGCTTATGGATGATGAAAAAATATAGTAATTCTTGGAGGAAAGTTTCAAAAATACGCCTCGATACACTCATGAGATGGGTCAATTGAAATAGAACCTAATATAGAAAGTTTGCACTGCTAAGGAGGACACACAGGAGATCGTGACACATGTACGACTTGTGGAGAGTGAAAAAAAGATAGTAATTGTTGGAGTTTCAAAATACACCTCGGTAAACTTGTATGGATCGATTGAAATTGAACCTAATGAAAAAGTTTGCACCGGTAATAAGGATCAATTTATACAACTTGTGGAGGGTGAAAAAAAGATAGTAATTGTTGGAGGGAACTTGCAAATTACGCCTCGATGAACTTCTGTATCGCTTGAAATACAACTATAAAAAAATAAAAAAAAAACAGCAACACAACGTACTGCAATAGAAACACAAAGGATCGAGAAGCTGCTGCAGGGAATCCAATACTCATCCTACACTTCACGGCGATGTAACTTGAAATTAACAAAGTTATATCCTTCAAAGTTTCTAGATTCGATCCGTGTTGTTGCTTCAAACCTTCATATCGAGCGTACTGCCGCTGTTCGTCCGTCCATCAGTCAGTCAGTCAGTCAGTTAGCCAGTCAGTCAGTCAGTCAGTCAGTCAGTCAGCTCGTCGGTTCGTCAGTCAATCAGTCAGTCAGTTAGTCAGTCGGTTCGTCCGTCAGTCAGTCAGTCAGTCAGTCAGTTAGTCAGTCGGTTCGTCAGTCAGTCAGTCAGTCAGTCCTTCTCAGAAACGGTTTGCTCTCTCACCACGAGTGGTTTCCAAGGCCACAGGGATGACTACCGGGGTTTTCAAGAGCGTTTCGCCACTTAATAATGTAAAAATCTTGTCAGTCTGCTTCTAGAGCCGTAAAAAAAAAAAAAAAATATTTAGTGTAAATTTAGATAAAGCCTTTTGAAATATAGGGCACAGTGGAACAATGCGTGCTTTCGGGTGCGAGGGGTTTCCAAGCGCACGGGTTCGAATCCTGTCCACGGTTCGAGTGTAGGTTGGGTACTCGGGGCAACGGTTTCCTAGCGGGTGGGCTTTCAGATAGGAGATACCACAAAAAGTATCCCCTTTAGCCCAGAAATTCCCGTGTAAGTCAACATTGTATAAGGTGTTTGAGAATACGAGCTTAAGATAATGTCTCATCGTTGTGAATTGTTGCAAACTTCACCGCGTCTCACACACAGCCTTTGTTTAATGTAACTAGAGACTGTGGTAATTGACAAGGTAAGATTAACAACGCTTAATCATCACGGGTGACGGACGAGGAGGGAGAGCAGAACATGTAACTGGAGACTGTGGTAATTGACAAGATAAGATTAACAACGCTTAATCATCACGGGTGACGGACGAGGAGGGAGAGCAGAACATGACCAGCCATACTGTATTGGTTCACATGCCCCTAACCTTTAGAGGATGTCAGGAATGAATTAGTCCTTTCTAGTTAGTTCCTATACACACGAGTGGCAGAGTTTTAATGCACCGAGGAAGGAAGAGAAAGACGAATTTGTACTGTACATGTCTTCTTGTATGAATTCCGTAGAAAACTCACTCTGGAAATCAAATGTTAAGTTTTTATAGTACTGTACCAACAATATATTTTTATCCTGGCTGCACTGTAGGGTGTTTATCCAGACTCCACTCCAGGAAAGCCAGATGTTTGCCAAGCTGGTGGAACAAATCGGCCTGTGACTCCAACACTACTGGAAAAGCCCCAGTGGCGTTCCTCAATGTTAAAATCGTCAAGTCTTTCACCAGCTCCATTCAGACGTAAAGAAAAGACAAATCCTCTTTCACACAGCGAGACTATACAGAATGCTTTTCACCACACTTAAAACTACTCGTCCTTTTCCCTATGCTCCACTGTAACTATCAACAAGAGGAACGAAAGGCTATAATCGGCGTGGCATGGCGTAGAGTGGCGCGGCTGTGCTCCCCAGCGAGGCGCTACATAAACCAGAGATATTAGATAATTGAAGAGACAAGCTGACTCTTACTGGTGACACACTTGACGGCCAGCCCTCACGCGGCCCCCCATCAGCCAATCACCAATCACCGCAGCCACACAATACGCGTGGGCAACACTTTTATCCTCGCCACAATGGTTGGGCAGAATTGAAGCCTCCTCCTATCCAAGAATGAGGATTATTTTTACAGCATCGGTTCTTTTCCTTTACCCTCGCGACTGCTCCCATTTTTGAGGGCACGTCTATATTGGCGCCGCGGGGAGGGACCTGATAGCAACTACTTCTTTTCTTCCCCCTTCCCTTCTTTCTTTTTAATCACTAGCGGCGGTGGTCCAGCTATTGTTTACGCCAGAGTCTAAAAATTTATTCTCGCAAAAATGAATACGGTTGAAACTGTACCCGTGAGTTGAAAAGAATATTGCCTGTTCGGTGTGCCTTTCTCAGTAATGGGGCGTATGAAGTGAGTGGTTACGATACACACACACACACACACACACACACACACACACACACACACACACACACACACACACACACACACTCACTCACTCACTCAGATCTCTCTCTCTCTCTCTCTCTCTCTCTCTCATAAAGGCGAGTTTCTAGTATCTCTTACCAGGAAAAAAAGGAAAACACTTGAAATTCCATCAGTGAGTTATAAAAAGTTGCTCGTTGGTAGGATTCCCGGGACGAGAAAAGTTCATGTTTTTTTTTTCTTCGGCGGAGAAAGAAATGTATAGAGGCGTGTATTAAAAACAAACATATCAACAAAAACCCTCTTGCTGACAGTCCCACCCTTGTTTTTTGCCTCGTCTTTCCTCCTGCTGTTGTCTCCCCTTCCCGCCGCCAACTCCCTCTGCAAAGTTCTTTATGCCAACACAAGTGAGGGCGCCTATCCTTCTTTTCTGCAGGTGCGAGGGGACAGATGTAGTGAGTGTACGACCCACAAACCTGCTGACCTACTGACCTGGCAGCGCTTAAGTTAGGCTGATGAAAGGGCCGCAGTGGTACAGTGGAACAATGCGCGCTTTGGTATCCGATGGGTCTCCAAGCGCACGGGTTCGAGTCCTGGCCACGGTTCGGAGTGTAGGTAGGGCTTTCTTGCTCGGGGTAACGGTTCCCAAAAAGTTACCTCCATTAGCCCATTATTTCCCGTGAAAAGCCAATATGGTATAAAAAAAAACATGTATGAGGTCACTATTATTTACTATCAACCTTGCTTACACACATACACCCACACACACACACACACACATACCCACACAGACACACACACACATACCCACACAGACACACACACACACACAGACACAGAGACACAAAGAGAGAAGGGTTTAGGTGTATAACAAGCAGTATCCAAGAAAAGGGGAGTTCAAACCGATAACAGGAGCAAGAAGAATAGCACAAGAGTGGCTTATCTTCAGAGGAAATGGAACAATTGCGTTCGTGTTTCAGGGAGAATTGAGAATGAAGATCTGGTCCGCTTATCACCCGGCGTCGGTTTGTTGTTGTTGTTGTTGTTGTTGTTGGTGTTGTTGGTGGTGGTGGTGGTGGTGCTATTGCTGTCACTATTTCTGTTCTTGTTATTAGTGGTGGTAGTGTTATTGTTGTTGGTGATGAGACTTACTGTTGTTGTTTTTATTATTGTTATTGTTGTTTCATGTACGAGGAACAGAGAACGGCCAAGGGAAACAAAATTAAAAGTGAGTAAAATGCCTCCACTCGCTGTTGTTTTTATTGTTGTTGTTGTTGTTGTTGTTGTTGTTGTTAATTTCAGCTTTGGTGGAGACGAAACATTTGAGCAAAGCCTCCATTTCTGTGAATATTTTCAGCTCTCCTGCAATCTGTGCGCTTAATTACTTTAGACGAACAGAAATTAGAATCTTGGCTTGTCTCCTCCACGCGATCTTATTAAACCAATTGAATCACCTCTCGTAGCTCAACAAATTATTCTCCCACTAATTACTTTCGACTTTCCCTCGTCCACAACACACCATAGTCTTCCCTCTCCCTTCCCCCCTCAACCCTTCCCTAGTCCCCTCACACATTAACCTACCCCGCTGCCTCGTCCGTCACAAGTCCGTGTTTTGAAACGCTTTGCTCTCTCACTACGACTATTTTCCAAGGATACAAAGATGACTAGCGTGGTTTTCAAGTGTGTTTCTCCAGTTAATGGTGTAAAAATCTTGTCATTGCCTTTAGAACCTTAAAAACACCTTAAAAATCGCTCTTCTCTCACAGCATGACTATTTTCCAAGGATACAGAGATGATTAACGTGGTTTTCAAGTGTTTCTCCAGTTAATAGTGTAAAAATCTTGTCACTCTGCCTTTAGAACCTTAAAAACACCTATACTTTAATAAAGCTTTTTGAAATCGTAGAGGTGAAGCGCATAGGTGTTTCAGAATACGAGCCACGGTGTTCTAATTTCATATACAACAGCTGTTCTATTTAGCTCTCCCTTCACTCCAGGAAACAATAATGAATAATGTAACACAGACACCAACACTGGAAACTAACAAAGCAATACAGGAAACCAACACAGCACACCAACACAGCAGACCAAAAGGACAAAAGGAACACAAACTGATAAATGGATACAATGGAAAAATAACATAGAAATGGATGAATAAAATGATAAAAGGCAAATAAATGGATGAAGAAAATGGAACGGGGAGTTTAAGATTACTTATTATTAAAGGATTGAATAAGATTGATGAGTGAAATTGTAGAGTAGTAGATTAATGTTGCGTAAGAGGTGGAGGTGGTGGTGGTGGTGGTGGTGGTGGTGGTGGCAAAGCAAATATATAAATAAAATGGAAAGGGAGTTTAAGATTATAATCAAAGGATTGAATAAGGTTGACGAGTGAGAAGTTATGTAGCAGTAGATGAAGAAATTTGACCCAATCTTCTGGATCTTTTGACCTTTAAGGGAACTGGCATTCAAGTAGGCCTTTTTTTTTTTATCTTTTGTTGCTCTTGACCGGTTTCCCTTCCTACATAAAAAAAAAAAAAAATGTGATAGAGGTGGTGGTGGTGGTGGTGGTGGTGGTGGCCCTCCTGTATAAAAAGAAAAAAAAAAGAATATGGCGTTGAGGTAGTAGTAGTAGTAGTAGTAGTAGTAGTAGTAGTAGTAGTAGTAGTAGTAGTAGTAGTAGTAGTAGTAGTGGTGGTGGTGGAGTATCATAAGCACACGCAACATTAACAACACATCACTTCCTATGAATCCCTCGGGGTAGCGCCGCCTCGGGGACACAGAGGCGCGTTGGGAGTGAATACATTAACGCCTTTCTATGGTGTCGCTTTTTAAACACGGGAAAAAACATCGCTGCCTTGTTAGCTAACTCAATATGCTCGTGAGCCTTATCCAGAAATCCAGCCTTCCCTCGCTGTGTTAGGGTTACAGACAGTAGTAGTAGTAGTAGTAGTAGTAGTAGTTGGTGGTGGTGGTGGTGGTAGAAATAGTGGTGGTGGAGTAGTAGTAGTAGTAGTAGTAGTAGTAGTAGTAGTAGTAGTAGTAGTAGTGGTAATGGTTGGAATAATAGTGCTTGTAGTAGTAGTATTAGTGCTGGTGGTAAGAGTAGTAGTGGTAGTAGTGGTAGGAATGGTGGTGGTAGTAATAGCAGTAATAATAGTAATAGTAATCGCAGCCGTAGTAGTAGCAGTAGTAATAGTAAAACAGCCATCAACGCTTAACCATTCAACAAGCCTAAACTAAAAGACAGACACACCAGACACAAGGTGAAGTATAAGTAGCCGTGTATGCCTCGTTCCCTCGTGGGTTGCTGCACCTCGCCACCAGTCCTGCCTCCTCATTAGCGCTCAAACACTCTTGCATCGTGCTAGCCTAAAGTTACACCATTAGCGAACCAGCGACTCATCATTATAGACACACTGCACACGCTAACACGGCACACATTACCTGTCAGCCGTCACACCTACGGCAATATTACCATACGTACTTTAAGAATGCCAATTAACAACGAGGAATAGATAAAAGCCATATGATTTTAAAGAACGAAAAAAAAAAAGATTCAGAAACATTTATTGATCTTTAAGGAAACTGACAATCAAGAGGGCCTTTTCTTCAACCCCTTCAGTACAATGACGCGGTTCTATATTCATTCTGCTTACTGTTTAGTGATTTTATACAGCTTCAGAAACTTATGTGGTGGGATTGAAAGAGTGAAGACTGTGGCCATCCATCTTTTCACCTCCATAGACCCTACTTAATGTAAATAAATTGTTCTACGTAATTACACCTAAATCTCGTGGTTAAAATGCATCTCAGTACTAAAGAGGTTAAAGGTACAAGAAATTAAAAAACTGTGCTCGTAAAAAAATAACAATAATAATAATAATAATAATAATAATAATAATAATAATAATAATAATAATAATAATAAAAATAATAAAATGGCTTCATGCACACAGACACCAAAATCACCACCACCACCACCACCACCATGTCTATCGTTTTCCTATTCACCGCATCTCCTGCTTCTCTTGAACTCGGGGGAAAAAAAAGCACTCGGGAAGGAATACAAGATCATACTCCCAATCACCGGCCAAGTGTTTCTTCTGGCGCGGAAAATGAAAACAAGGGACAGCGCTTCTCTTCCCTCCCGTCAGCCCATCACCGCCAGCCCTCCGTCCCCAGCCCGCAGTGTTGTCTCTCCAATGGATCTGTTGTCGAGACGCGCTTCAAGTCTCGCGGTGTTTCGAAACATTTGGAGCTTATCTTTTTTCAGAGAGAGAGAGAGAGAGAGAGAGAGAGAGAGTACACATTTTTTTCGTTCATCAAGTCTCGCCACACGGTAAAAGGTAAAAAAAAAAAATCATGACAACACACGATCTCACAGAACAGAGCCACAGGGACGCTTGGGTTTAGGGAATCAAATACCACTTGTAATGAGTTCCAATCCCACCGTGTAGGATCTGAAGCCAACAGCGTATCAGTGCAGGAAAATTGAGTTGCTCTGGGGAATTAGTGGTGCCACCTAGCGAGAGCACGAGGCAGCGGGGCAATAAGCAAGCAAGCAAGCTGTGTGTTGGCTTTGCAGAGGGTCACGTGCCTTGGTAATTGGAGCATAAACCCGCGCATGTAAGGCCGTGCTGTGATATTGAATCCTGAACTCCCTCGGGTCACTGAACCTTGTACTGTTTAGCTACGTTCGGGCTCTTTATTTAACCCCTTCAGTACAGGGTCGCATTTCTACCATGAGTTTTCGGTGCGATTAGACGATTTCATTTACATTAGGAAGAGCTTATGGAGGTCAGAAGATTAACAGCCAGAGTCTTCAATATTTTAATCCCTACATAACATTAACCCCTTCAATACTAAGACGCATTTTTACCTTGAGTTTGGCTATGATTAGATGATTTTATTGACATTAGGAAGAGTTTATGGAGGTCAGAAGATTAACAGCCAGAGTCTTCACTATTTCAACCCCCACTTAAGTTTCTAAAGTTGTATAAAATCACCATATACTGAGGAGAATGAATATGAAAACGTGTCATGGTACGGAAGAGGCTGAATATTACACACGTTGGTAGTAAAATATTGTAAATTGTTAAGCTGAAGGAATAATTGTCGATCGTCAATGTCATTTATTTTGAAGCTCGCGCACAGAATCACGGGGATGAAAGAGCTTTGTGGTGGTGGTAGCGGTGATGGCGGTGGTGGTAGTGGTGGTGGTGGTAAGCTTTTCTCTCTAATTATCATTTCTTTGTTAATTCTTCATTTCCGTTCACATATTTGCTCATTAGGGAGAGACTACTTGGCTTTATATCTATTACATGCTTTTTACAACAACAACAACAACAATAATAATAATAATAATAATAATAATAATAATAATAATAATAACGATGTACAGTAAGAACACTAGTCAGGTACACCAAATAAGTGCTCACGTTCTAATTAGTAGCGTACGTTGTGGTTACTATAATGAACGAAAGCAAGTCATTAGCAACATTTTCTTTACGTAGGACATCAAAGCCGGAGGAGAAGCGACATTCCCGAGAGGAGAACAAGGCAGGTAATTGGCAACAGGGACTCGAATAAAAGCTCTAGGAGGACTCGAGCGTTCGGATCATCAAATTTAATCCCTTCAGTACTGAGGCGTCTTTTTATCATGAATCTTTGGTGTAATCAGGCGATATTATTTACATTAAGGAGGGTCTGTGGAGGTTAAAAGATTAATGGTCAGAGTCTTCACGATTTTGACCCCACATAAGTTTCTGAAAATGTATAAAATCACCAAATAGTAGCCAGAAAAAATATGAAAACGTGTCATTGTACTTTAGTGTGTAAACCCCTTCAATACTGGGACACATTTTTACCTTGATTTTTGGGTATGATTAAACGACTTTATTTACATTAGGAAGAGTCTATGGAGGTTAAAAAAAATAATGGTCAGAGTCTTTACTATTCTAATCCCAACATATATTTCTAAAAGCTGTGTAAAATCAAACAGTAGCCAGAATAGAGAAACACAGCATGGTACTGAAGAGATTAATATTTATTGAGCTTCATTTACTTCTGCTTCATTCCCGGTGTACTCATTGGTGGCTGTAACGAAGATTTGTGCTCTCTGATTCCCGATGCACAAATGGCTTGGCTAAACAATGTGGCAGTTTGTGTGAATTATTGCTGTTGTCTGATTCATAACTTCATTAAATTCTCGGACAGGGAGTTGAAATGATGTGTGTGTGTGTGTGTGTGTGTGTGTGTGTGTGTGTGTGTGTGTGTGTGTGTGTGTGTGTGTGTGTGTGTGTGTGTATGAGTTGAATATACGTTTCACACACGTATAAATATTTAGCATGAAAATTCTGCGAGATACGAGGTCAGGTCAGGTGAGGTCAGGTCAGCACGGCACGAGGACACAACAGGCATTATAAAGTCTCGTATTATAGTGAAGCACAGTCCTCGCTACGTTGTCTCATGAATTTCACAGCACGTTTCACCTTTCCCTCCTCCCACCGTCCTGGAAGTAGCGTGGGAAGGGAGCTGGGAAGAGGTGGGCAGGAGGGATTGACCGTTATATTTCTAAAGAGCGCATTTCATCTCGCCTCGCCTGCTGGGGGAGGAGCGACCATGAACACTGAATTAAACACGAAACGACTAAAGTATTCTGAATAACACGAACAGCTGTGAAGATGTGGGATGTTATGAATATAATATTGCTTTTGTACCCACTCCATCATATGTGTTTGTGTGTGTGTGTGTGTGTGTGTGTGTGTGTGTGTGTGTGTGTGTGTGTGTGTGTGTGTAAGAGGGAACACCGACCAAGGGGGGGAAAAAAAAGTTGAAAAAAAGGTCCACTGAGGTACCTGTCCCTATAGAAGTTACATAGAAATACACTCGTAAGGGACTCCGAGGATAAGAACAGAAGAAAAGAGGGAAGCTGCAAGAGGCCGCCAGACCTACACGAGGCAGTCCTAGTGTGCTTAAGCTACCTAATTCCATCTATCATCCCCATCCATGAACTTATCTAAGCTTCTTTTAAAGCTCCCTATTGACTCAGCCCTGACTACATGACCACTGAGACCGTTCCACTCATTAACCACTCTGTTGGAAAACCAGTTTCTTCCCATTTCTTTCCTAAACCTGAATTTTTCATGTTTAAACCCATTATTTCTGGTTCTGTCCCCGCTACTGATCCTAAAAACTACATTCATGTCCCCTTTGTTAAAACCCTTATACCACTTAAATACTTCTATCAGGTCTCCTCTTAACCTACGTCTTTCTAAGGAATGCAGATTGAGTTTTTTTCAGTCTCTCTTCATAGGGAATATCCCTCATTCCTCATTCCCTGTATCTCTTTAAGTCATCCTCCTTTGCATTGACTCCAACAGACTCCAAGATGTGGCCTGACCAGCGCCAAGTATATATAATTTCAGTATTGCTTCAAGACTCCTGCTTTTAACACTTTTAAAAATGAATTCCAATGCTCTAATCGCCTTATTTCTGGATTCCTGACCTCAATAAAGCGAATAGAGTGTTGGGATTCATTTTTAGAAGTGTTAAAAGCAGGAGTTCCGAAGTAATACTAAAACTAGACTTGGCGCTGGTGGATGCTGTGCGAGTTTTTTTTTTTTTGTCAATTCTAAACGATGTATAAAAATGTATGTGTGGATAGATGCATGTAGTTTTGTGCGAAGGAAAAGAGAGAGAGAGAGAGAGAGAGAGAGAGAGAGAGAGAGAGAGAGAGAGAGAGAGAGAGAGAGAGAGAGAGAGAGTGTGTGTGTGTGTGTGTGTGTGTGTGTGTGTGTGTGTGTGTGTGTGTGTGTGTGTGTGACTATTAGCGACGTACAGGAAGCAAAACACCACACGAAACTTAATGAACACAGACTGAGTGGCTAACATACACTCGCTTTTTACGGCTTACTGTTTTATGCAGCGCTACTAAACAAATCAGTATTCGCAATTAAATCAATCTGTATTCGCAATTCAAATCAGTCAGTTATTCGTAATTAAACTAACGCGCCCGCCATTCGCTTACAAGGATTACACTATCACGAAAAATTAAGGCAACTCGCCAAATAACACATAGGCAAATTTAATCCCTTCAGTACCAGGACACGTTCCACATATTCATTCTGCTTACTATTTGGTGATTTTATGCAGTTTCAGAAACTCATGTGAGGGATTAGAATAGTGAAGACTGTAGCCATTAATCTTCTGACCTCCATAGATCCTTCCTAATGTCAATAAAATGGTCTAATCGTACACAAATCTCAAGGTAAAAATGTATCCCAGTATTGAAGGACTTAAAGACATTGTTACCTAATAGAATAAACCAAAACATTCATACCCCCCTATTTAACACACAAACATCACGGCCAGACAACACATTCCACATTCTTAAAAAAAAAAACAAAGATGGAAACAGATTAACTCAGCAAGCGAAAACGGCAAATAGAAACACTAATTAAAACACAAACTTTCATAACACACACGGCAACTCAACACACTTAAAAGCACACTTATTAACCTTCAAAACCTGGAAACCCACACACACACACACACACACACACACACACACACACACACACACACACACACACACACACACAGGTCAAGGCTAAGAATACAAGGAAGACAGACCAACCTGATTTCTACCCAGACAAAACTATCTAAACGCAACACAGAACTTGAGAATTACTAAGCATTTTTACGTGAAAAACAACAGAATACCGAGAAGAGGAGAGGAGAGGAGAGGAGAGGAGAGGAGAGGAGAGGAGATGAGATGAGATGAGATGAGATGAGATGAGATGAGATGAGGTGAGGTGAGGTGAGGTGAGGAGAGAGAGAGAGAGAGAGAGAGAGAGAGAGAGAGAGAGAGAGAGAGAGAGAGAGAGAGAGAGAGAGAGAGAGAGAGAGAGAGAGAGAGAGAGAGAGAGAGAGAGAGAGAAAGCACACACTCACAAAAAAAGAAAATAAATAAAAAATTCAGAACATCAAACCTGTCACGGGGAATGAAAATCTATACTAGCAATCCTTCTTTGGCGTCTGTGGCGTGGGAGGGGAGTGTCAGAGGAGGAGGAGGAGGAGGAGGAGGAGGTGCTAGTCCCAGGAGGCGTGTGAAGGTAAGAACTTATAGTATATCTTTTCCTCTTTTTCCTCCCAACGTTTGTCTTAATGGTGTAGGTTGTGGCGTGTGTGGGCACTGTGTTGTCTTGCCTCTATTTCCTCTTGTTTGTCTTTTTCCTCTTATCCTTTATTGTTTTCTATTTTTTCTTCTTTTTCTTATTTTCTCACTATTTGGTGTTGGTTGTGTAGTCTTCCTTGCGTTGTTTTCCTTTTTTTTCCTCTTTTTACTCATTTTCTTATTTTCTTTAGTTTTTCTCTTTTTCTTTCTCGTAATTTTAGTTTTCTTGTTTCCGGGGTTCTTTATTCGTCATCTTCCTCTTCCTCCTCCTCTTCCTCCCTCTTCTCCTCCTCTTCCTCCTCCTCTTCTCCTCCTCGTCCTCCTCATATTTCTTCTTTTCTTTCTATTTTTCCTTGCATTTCTCCGAGTTTCGTTTTTTCGTCTTCCTCTCTATATTTCTTTTCATCTTTTTCCTACTTTTCACTTTCCTTCCTTTTTTTCTTCTTTTCCTTTTGAGTTCTCTTGATTTTTTTTTCTCCTGTTTCCTTGCCTCCTTTCAAACTTAACATTTTCTCGTTTCTGTTTCCTCTCCTCCTCCTCCTCCACCTCTCCTCGTCCCTCTCCTCCTCCTCCATCTTCATCTCCACCACCTCCTCCTCCTCCTGCCTCTTTTCAAACTTACATTTTCTCGTTTCTATTTCCTCCTCCTCCTCCACCACCTCCTCGTCCTTCTCCTTCTTCTCCATCTCCACCTCCTCTTCCTCCTCCTTTTAAGAGAGACAGAGTTAATTACGTGAGTTCTAAAGATAATGGGTCCTGTTGGCAATTCAGAAACTTTATCAACATGGACCTAGAATTACAGAAACAGCGTTAACCCCTTCAGTACCATGACGCGTTACCATATTCGTTTTGGTTGTTATTTGGTGATATTATACAGCTCCAGAAACTTAAGATAGTGAAGATTCTGGCTATTAATCTTCTGACCACCATAGACCCTTCCTAATGTCAATAAAATGGTCTAATCGTGCACAAATGTCATGGTAAAAAATGTGTCCCAGTACTGAAGGGGTTGAAATTTTTATCCGTGTAACTTTGACTAGAAGCCTTCGAAAATTGTGAAGGTGAGGCAAAGAAGTGTTTCAGAATATGGGCCTGAGTGAGTGTGGCTGGAGAACAGGTGAAAGGAAGACGCCTCATAGTGATTGAACAAAGGATTAATTCACTCCCATTGGAAATTACATCGCACACGTGTTTTCCTTTATTTCCTTCCCTCGACTGTTCCTACACTTGAAATAAAAAAGGAAAAGCAAAAAGTTAGTTCACTCCCACTGAAAATAATATCGCACACGTGTCTTCCTATATTTCCTTCCCTTGACTGTTCCTACACTTGAAATTAAAAAGAAAAATCGAAGGGTTAGTTCACTCTCAATGGAAATTATACAATACACGTGTTTCCCTTTATAATTCTCCTCCCCTTGACTGTTCCTGCACTAGAAATAAAAAGGAACATAGAAACACAATAAAAAAATAGCTCCAGGAAGAGGTAGAGAGCGAGAACTAGTAAAAAGTGTAATGTGGATGGGTAACTTTCTCTCCCTCCCTTGTGACTTTTAGCATACACGGCCTCCTCAGCCCACTCAACTTTCCCGCTCCTTTTTACCTCAATATCAAAGTTACAATATCGAAGTTACGGAGCCGTGTGGGAGGAAGGAGCAAAGTACAGAGGTGGAGGCAGAGAACAGTAATAACTCTGATAAAAAAAATAATTGACCCCTTTAGTACTGGGACACATTTTCGCCTTATTTGTGTACGATTAGACCATTTTACTGGCATTAGGAAGGGTCTATGGAGGTCAGAAGATTAATGGTCACAGTCTTTACTTTTTCAATCGCCTACATACGTTTCCGAAGCTGTATAAAATCACCAAATAGTAAGCAGAATGAATATGTAAGAGCGTCATGGTACTGAAGAGGGTTGATGTGGACGAAAACTAAAGAGAAAACAAGAGAATGAAAGAAAACGGCATAACATCACACGATCCAACGTATACTAGCATAAAAAATGACTAACAATACGAATAACAGTAATAAACATTGTAGGAAGGGATAAAATTGAAGAAAACAAGATTACGTCTCAAACAGTAACGTAAATTCACACAAGACAATAACAACAGTAGGAATAATAATAAGACTTCAGTAAGAGGGGCTTGGAATCCTTTAGGTTATGTGTTCTGTTGCTAGGTTCGAGTAAGCCGAGGGAAAGGAGTTAGGTGCAAGGAGTTGAGTCGTTTCCTGATCTAAATGATGTGTCTAACCCCCAACACAGACTCCCTCTGGCTTAGTTCACATGTACACCGCTAGAGGGCTGTAACAATTAACTACTCTTTACATAGTTGCCCAATAACCCAACAATGTAAATCTCAGTTCTCTCTCTCTCTCTCTCTCTAACATGTATACAGTTGCTTTGATCATAAAAGACCTCACACCTCCATTATTCATCTCACTCCCCCGTGTTAATGTGACAGACAGGAACACAAGGCAGCTGCAAATTTCTACTTCGAATAAAAAAAGACTAAAAGAACGAAGCTTACATGTACGTACATCATCTTGAGAAATTCAGGTTTAGTAGAGAAGTGGGAGGAAACTGATTTTCAAAGAGAGTGGCTGACGAGTGGAATGAACTCAGTGGTCATGCTCCTAGTGGTGAGTCAATAATGAGTTTTAAAAGAGGATAAATGAATGGATGGGGATGATAGATGGAATTAGGTAGCTTTGCTCATACAGGGACTGCCACGTGAAGGCCTGACAGACTCGTGCAGATTCCCCCTTATGTTCTTTTGCTAACACACAATTTTACCTCCTTCTATTTACCCAGCGCCATCAATTCACCCAGTCCTCTCTCGCACCTCCCTGTCCTGACTCCACTACCAACCCAACCACCGAGGCTTACCCAATCTCACCACAAGTTTCCTTCCAAGAGCGTGAGTGAGTGAACCGAGACTCATCTAATCCCACCACTAGTTTCCCTCCAAGATCGTGAGTGAGTGAGTGAGTGAGTGAGTGAGTGAGTAAGTGAGAGAGTAAACGAACTTAGAGAAGGAACAACTCGAGTGACCGGAAGCAGGGAAGGTAAGAATTAGTGAACAAAACTATGGTAGGTCTGAACGATAAATGCAGACACAACACAAACCACGAAAAATGAAAAATATGGACGATAAGAAATGAAACAAGAGAGAAAACTTGTAAAAAAAAAAAAAAAACTAGAAAAACACTCGAGAGAGAGAGAGAGAGAGAGAGAGAGAGAGAGAGAGAGAGAGAGCAGGGCGGCAGGTTGTAGATGTGAACAAACTTAAGCGTACCTCACTCCTCAATGTTCTTCGGGATTTAAACTTCTCGCCAAGATATATACGGACCTTCACTCGCCAGAACCTGCGGGGGAAAAAGGGAAGGCAAGGATGAAAAAGGGTGAGGTAGTGGAGGCGGCGGCGAAGGAGGATAAAAGGCTACCAAAGGCTTTAAACGCAAAGGGCACAGATAGAAGGAAGAGCTTCGTGTGGTGGGGGAGGAGGAAAAGAAAAGGTATTTTTGTGGTTTTAATTCCATAAACATAAAACCTCATGGAGTAAACAGGAAAATTAATTCAGTTTAATGTGGTTGTTATATATGTATGCATGCAGGTGTCTCTCTCTCTCTCTTTCTCTCGAAAATTAATTCATTAAGTGTGCTTAATATACATATACATACAGATATCTCTCTCTCTCTCTCTCTCTCTCTCTCTCTCTCTCTCTCTCTCTCTCTCAGCAACCCAGAGCGCCATCTAGCGGTGGGGTGGAGAGCAAACTTCCATCTGTGACCTCTGCATACGTTGTCCTTACTTAGTCCCTTCCACTTCTCACATAAATGAACCCAGCATAATGTAAATCTCAATTATCACTCCCTCCTCTCTCTCTCTCTGTTCTCCCGTACTCAGTTTCGTCAATCTGCTCTCCTTAACCTCCACCAATCCGACTAATTACAGGTACACACACAAGCCAGTCCCTCCACATTGGCGCACGAGACTACTCACCCTCCACCGCTGGCCTTACTAAACCCCTCCACACTCGCTACGCCTGCATCTCAACACTCCTCTACATGCTACCAATTGAAGGAAACATAACACACAGCCATAACAACTTACCAAGCTTCACACATGCGGAGAGAGGCGAAGGAAAACAAGGACACGCCACAAAAACACGCTAGTTTCTTCCTCTTGTTCCTGGTAATGGCGGATTCGCGTCCTCCACTCTCCTTCCTTCTCTCCCTTCTCACTTGCCGCTGACGTCACGAGATGCTAGCGCCGCCGCAGCTTGTTCCTCCCCCCATTGTTGGAACCTCACTACTCGCCACTCACTCTCTGCCTTGATTCCTTACGCTGCATTGTATATATTGTAATTGGTTGCTAGGTATTATTGACACTGGCCACTGAGAGAAAGGTGTGTGTGTGTGTGTGTGTGTGTATTCTCGTATTTATTTCTGAGCCCACAGTTTCCATCGAGACACTTCAATATTCGCGGCCATTAGAGAGAGAGAGAGAGAGAGAGAGAGAGAGAGAGAGAGAGAGAGATTATAGATATTTACTTCATTTCATGCTCATTTAACCCGTTCAATATTGGAACGCAATTTTACCTTGATTTTCAGGTACGATTAGACGTTTTTATTAACATTAGGAAGGGTCTATGGAGGTCAGAAGATTGATGCCTAGAGTCCTCACTATTCTGATCCGTCACATAAATTTCTGCAGCTGTATAAAATCACCAAATAGTAACCAGAATGAATATGAAAACGTGCCATGGTGCTGAAGAGGTTGAATAATAAGTAAGAGCCTGAGACCTCCCAGTACGTCATCACCACGAACACAGCCACACCTACACTGCTCCTGGACACCTAACTACACTTTCCTCTGAGCGTCAGGAACTTCCACCCTTCACATAACAATTAGACACCACTACACTCCCGGCCAGTCAACTTAATTATGAATCAGTTCCCTCTGCCTCAACATTCTTCCCTCCTTCATTACTTCGCCATGCATCTCACTTCCACACACTCGCTGTACCTCAGGCCAAGCTGTCTAAAGGGCAATAACCTAGCTCTGTTACCTAACTCTGGCCAACCTTAATACTCTTCAATACTGGGACGTTTCTTTACCTTGAGTGTTGGGTGTGATTAGATGATTTTATTGGCACTAGAGAGGCCCAGTTGAGGTTTGAAGAATAATGGTCAGTCTTCACTATTTTAATCCCCACATAAGTTTCTGAAGCTGTATAAAATCACTAGATAGTAAGTAGAATGAATATGAAAACACGTCATGGTACTGAAGAAGTTAACCCCTTCAGTTCTGGGACGCATTTTCACCTTGAGCTTTCGGTATGATTAGACCATTTTATTGACATTAGTAAAGGTTTATGGAGGTCAGAAGATTAATGGCCCGAGTCTTCACTTTTCTAATCCCTATACAAGTTTCTGAAGCTGTATAAAATCACCAGATAGTAAGCAGAATGAATATGGAAATGCGTCTTGGTACTGAAGGGGTTAAGCTCACATGTGGTGTGGGGGAGGGAGAGGAAACAAGAATCAGATCACTTGAATCATCCACCTTTAGTCATCCACTTTTAGTTCACCCATATCTATCTATACACCATCACTTCCATTGATTACTTCGTCCTTTATGCCCCTTCCACTATTTCACCCTTTCTACCCCATCCCTTATCCATTCTGCCCTTCATTTACCACTCCATCCACCTCTACATCCACTATTTCCTCAAAGAACCAAGCCTTTTAATTCCCACTTTTTCCACCATCATCTTCACACCTCGCCGTGCTCTTTACGTCACCGGGAAAATCTGACAAGTACTTAGGAGCGATGAAGATGCAAATGAGGTTTCTCTTTTACGTTCAGTCTATTTGTAGGTATTCAATTTCCAGCGAGCCTCGTGTGCAGCGTGTGGGTGTGAAGTAAAGGCGTCTTGCTGGGCGTGGCGAAATGAATTGGTTGTCCATGAAAAGAAAACGAGATGAAAGGCCCAGAGAGAGAGAGAGAGAGAGAGAGAGAGAGAGAGAGAGAGAGAGAGAGAGAGAGAGAGAGAGAGAGGGGAAGTGAAGAATAATTATGAGGGAAAACAAAAGTCCTGTGTAGTTTTTCATTTAGCTAAGGAATGATGAATGAAATATTGTGAACATGAGACAGATTCATTTCTCTCTCTCTCTCTCTCTCTCTCTCTCTCTTTCTGGAAATTGTATTAAAACAGTGGTAAAAAAGAGAATTACATTTATTTTCCCATCAGTTTCTAGTGACAGCCTGGGAGCAAGATATACTACGTACGCTACAACACAGACAATCTTGCTCCATGGACGGTGACACAGTTTGTACTAGCGTGAAGTAACACTGGCTAGCAAGACTGACTGAGGAAGAAGGAATCGCGATGAACACAACTCTATCATAGTCTTATCAAAGTTATTCAGGGTTGGTCAAACTTTCATATAACAATAACAGGAGATGTTAGTGCTGGAAAAAAGAACTTTGAGTAGAAATTAGCCCCTTCAGTACTGGGACGCATTTTTACCATGAGTTTTGGATATGATTTGACGATTTTATTCATATTAGGAAGGGTCTATGGAGGTGGGGAGGTTAATGGCCAGAGTCTTCACTATTTCAATCTCAACATAAGTATTTCAAGCTGAATAAAATCGCTAAATGTTAAGTAGAATAAATATGAAAACCTGTCATGGTACTGAAGAGGCTAAGGGGTAACAGTACAAAAAAAAAAAAAAAAAAAAAAAAAAAACACACACATACTAAACTCTTATAACAGGTTAGAAAAATACAAGATAAAATATATATAAACAACTTCACTTGGTCTTTTCATCAGTGCACAGTATCAGATGCGAGGGACAGGTAGACAGGTGAGTGAGAAGCTTAAATGTGGCAGGTAAATATTAAGGTGAAAACCCTGGATGACGCACAACACACCTGCTCATCCCTTGGCTAATTACACACCTGCTTTCACACACCCACACGTCTCACCAAAATATTATCCTTAAGGAACACAAATTTCTGAGGGAAAGAAGATTTACCCTCCTCCTCCTCCTACACAGAAATCCTACACAGGGCGATACAGATAGGAAGAGTGACAGGGAATTTTAAAAGACGTGGGGTAGAAGAGATGAATCGCCAGAAACATGAAAATTGAATAAAGAGTACATTTAAAACACCATCTGCCTATCCATCTGTCCACTGTAGATGAGTAAGTAAAGAATAGCCTTTGTATATATTTAATTATTTACTTTTTACTTTTTAATAAACTAATATATCTATCTATCTAATTATCTATCTTTGTTTGTGTGCCTGCTCTTTGTCTCTGTCTGTCTGCATGTTTGTCTGTCTGTCTGTCTTTCTGTGTGTCTGCATGTTTGTCTGCCTTTCTGTCTGTCTCTGTCTGTCTACCTCTGTCTTTGTCTTTATGTCTGTTTGTCTTTCTGTCTGTCTCTGTCTGTATGTCTGTCTGTCTGTATGTATGTTTGTCTGTTTGTCTGTCTGTATCTGCGTCTATCTAAATACCTAGTCCTTTCTAACTATCGAAATATCTATCTCCTGATCTGTCCATCTATCTGTTTGTCTGCTTCCCAGTTTCCCTTCTTTGTGTGTATATCTTTATCTTTCTCTTTGTGTCCGTCTGTCTGTGTGTCTGTTTATCTACGTCTTATCTATTATGAAACGTAACCTCTTCATTACCGTGACTCATTTTTACCTTGAGTTTTGGGTGTGATTAGACGATTTTATTGACATTAAGTAGGGTCTTTGGAGGGCAAAAGATTAATGGCCAGAGCCTTCACTATTTTAATCCCCCCACATGAGCTTTATAAAATCACCAAATAGTAACCAGAATGAATATGGAGACTCATGTTTTATAGAGACTTTAAGACACTTTGGCATGTTTTAATGACATTTCAAGAGTCTGGCTATAGTAACACCATTTTAATGACATTAGGAGGGGTCTATGGAGGCCAGAAGATTAATGGCCAAAGCCTTCACTATTCTAATGAGTTTCTGAATCTGCATAAAATCACCAAATATGAAAATGAATATGAAAACGTGTCATGGTACTGAAGGGGTTAATATTTTTCACAGGTACATGGGGATATGAAATAATGATTATAATATAACTGCATATTGAAAAGTGGATTGCCATAAAAGCATCAGACAGCTTAACTCTTAATACGAGTACATACTTTGTGTGTTGAACGTAATATTATGAAATGACCCTTACAATATTATCCCTGCTTCGCTCCATCAAGTATAAAAGTATAAAGGATGGACACACACACACACACACACACACACACACACACACACACACACACACACACTACAGCACAGAGCAACACAACACAACACGACACAACACGAAACGACACGACACGAACTAACACAACACAACACAACACACAGACCCTGAAAAATAAAATAAAGAAAAAGAAAGAAAAAGAAGAAAAGGGAAAAAATACACACACACACACAAAAAAAAACATGAATCCATAAAAGAGAAAGAGACAGAGAAAGAGAAAGAGACACACAAACATTCCTACCAACATTACAACTCACAACCACAACGACTAAAACCGAGCCATCTCCATTGGTCGATGCTGGCCGTTCGACATATCCATTGCCGGGTTATCGATACCTTTGGGAGTGTCCTGGCGGGGCTTCGGCGGCAGGGCGGTGACTTCCATGCTCCTGTCACTAAACACATCCAGAAGGTCGCGCAGGTAACCCATGTCATAGAGGAGCCGTGTGAGCCAGGAGACACACAGAAGCGTAACCATGGTGACTATCATAGAGAGAGTCCTGCGTGGTGAGAGAGAGAGAGAGAGAGAGAGAGAGAGAGAGAGAGAGAGAGAGAGACGTGGTAGGTAGATTAAAACGTATTGTTATTAGGAGTACGGGTAAAGATTGTGAAAGTACCTGATTGTGATAGAAATGCGATTCATACACACACACACACACACACACACACACACACACACACACACACACACACACACTCTCTCTCTCTCTCTCCCTCTCTGTATATTTTATTTAAACAAACATTTATACACAAAAATGAGGCAGAAAATTCAACATCGTGTATATAATCATTTTAAAAGCCTAAATACTAAACTAAATACTAAATCATACATACTCTCTCTCTCTCTCTCTCTCTCTCTCTCTCTCTCTCTCTCTCTCTCACCTGAAGGGAAAATACTGCGTCCCGTCGATATAGTAAGGGTACCTGATGACTGCGGGCACGCCAAGCACTTTCTCCCCACCTACAACAAGAAAACGGGATGAGGCGACGTTGCATGTGTGGGGGAGACTAAAAAGAAAACGTGGGGAAGGCTGGATAACAAAGAAAACCGTGAAAAGAGGAGGGTAAGAAAGAAAATGTGAGGAGGAGAGGGAAACAAAGGATGAAAGGAGCACGTCAGTCTGCAGCCTCGGGAAGGAAAGATGATGCAAATGAGATTAACGTGAGAGCGAATGATTGACCTTAGAATCTAATTATAATTGGAGGGTTTAGCGTGAACAAATGAAGGAGGAAGGAGGTTTCTGGGATTACCGAGAGAGAGAGAGAGAGAGAGAGAGAGAGAGAGAGAGAGAGAGAGAGAGAGAGAGAGAGAGGGTGATAAACTCAAGATAAGGAGGACGTAAAAAAAAAGAGGGGCAGGAAATGAATAAGAAAAGGAACATATTGAAAGTTTCTCAAGACTAAAAGACAAGAAATTAACGAACAGAGGTGAAAAAAAGCAGAGAGAGAGAGAGAGAGAGAGAGAGAGAGAGAGAGAGAGAGAGAGAGAGAGAGAGAGAGCAGGCTAACACACAGAGATACTGATAGAGAAAAAAGACGAAACAGGCATAAGATTAAAGACTTTTATAGTTTTAGACAGAAAAAAATCAACATTCAGATGGAAATGAAAAAAAAATATGATTGTATAAAAGATGAAGAAAATGGAGAACTTGATTATTGACTAAGGACCCTGAAAAAAAAAAAAAAATAGATAAACAAAATGATAAAGATTTTCCCTGAATTCTCACTAAATATTAAAAGAAAAATAATAATACACAAAAATAATAAAGAAAAACAAAATAATGGAAGGAGAAAAACGTGCATTGTGGATCCGAATGAATAACAAAAAAATAAGCAAAAGAAATAAAAAAAAAAAGAATATATCATGCAAATCTTCTATTCACCCGGAAGGAGACTGAAAGAAAAAGAAAGAAGCAAAAGAAAGAACAAAGAATGACAGTTCCACGAAGCAACAAAAAAGAAACAAGAAGAAAAGAACCGAGAAAAAGAAATATACGAGAAGATGCGAACTCATGCCAGGAAATGGAGTAAAAACAAAAGAAAGAGAATTAAGACGAGCAGATTGTGTGATTCTCATAGATGGCTGAGCAACTACTGAATCAGGAGAGACAAAAAGATGGAGAAGATGAGAAAATGAGATGAGACAATAGAAACATGGATGAGATGAGGAGATGGAAGGGATGAGAAAAAGGAGAGATGGAGAGATGGAAAAATGAGAGATAAAAAGATGGAGAAGAGGAGAAGATAGAGATGAGAAAATGGAGGAGATGAGAAGATAGAAAGATGGAGAAATAGAGAGATGGAGAGATAGAAGAGATGAGATGAGGAGATGGAAGTGGTGAGAAAATAGAAAGATGGAAGAGATGGAGAGATGGACAAATGAGAGATAAAAAGATGGAGAGATGGAGAAATGAGAAGATGGAAAGATGAGAAGATGGAGAGATGAAGAAGATGAGAAAATGGCTGAGAAATTATTGAATGAGAAGAAGAAATGAGAAGATGAAGGAGAGAGAAGTGGAGGAGGAGAAGAGATGAGAAGATGAAGGAGAGAGGAGTGGAGAAGGAAGGAGGAGGAGAAGAGATAGGAAGATGAAGGAGAGAGAAGCGGAGAAGGAAAAAGGAGGAGAAACAGAAGGTAAATGAGGAACAAGAACAAGAAGAAAAACAAACCACAATGACAAGAAGATAAAAAAAACAAGAAAAAAAGAAAAAAAGCGATAAAAGAAGAAAAGAAGAAAGAAAAGAGATAGAGAAAAAAAGAAAGAGAAATAGTTACGTCTTCAGGGACAGATTAACAAGATACCAACACTATTATCACGAAAAGAAAGAAAAACACTATAGAACCTAACTTATAATCTCTGTAGCCTTTGAAAAGGAGCTGTGAGTGTGTGTGTGTTTCACTGTTTGATCTGCTGCAGTCTCTGACGAGACAGCCAGACGTTACCCAACGGAACGAACTCAGAGCTCATTATTTCCGATCTTCGGATAAGCCTGAGACCAGGCACACACAACACACCGGGACAACAAGGTCACAACTCCTCGATTTACATCCCGTACCTACTCACTGCTAGGTGAACAGGGGTTACACGTGAAAGGAGACACACCCAAATATTTCCACCCGGCCGGGGAATCGAACCCCGGTCCCCAGCGCTCTAACCACTGAGCTACACGTGTGTGTGTGTGTGTGTGTGTGTGTGTGTGTGTGTGTATACTAACCCAGGATGCGAAGGAGGAAGCCCAGAATGTAAGCCGCAATGGAGCCGTACGTGTTGACTCTCTCGGGGAAGTGAACGGCGAGGGTCAGTTGGGGGAAGAGCATCACGAACACCAGGTCGCCACACAGGTAGCTGGAAATTAACAGGTAACAGGTAGGGAAGAGCATCACGAACTAGGTCACCACACAGGTAGCTGGAAATTAACAGGTAACACAGGTAACAGGTAACACAGGTAACTAACACGTACATGCATACATATATACATACATATACACTAATATAAAAGGTAAATATGTGACTAAGTACATGAAATTAATGCACGTACATGCATAAACACTAATAAATAGGTACATTAGCTATTTAACCCCTTCAGTACCATGCCGCGTTTTCATATTCATTCTGCTTTTTGTTTGGTGATTTTATACACCTTCAGAAACTTATATGGGGATGAAAATAGTAAAGACGGTGACTATTAACCTTCTGACCTCCATAGACCCTTCCTAATGTCAATAAAATAGTCGAATCATACCCCAAAATCAAAGTAAAAATTGCGTTTTGAGTAATGAAAGAGTTAACTACGTGAAATGAACACAAACACACACACACACACACACACACACACACACACACACACACCGCTGGAAGTATGTGGACGACTGCACCGTGGGCGTACCCGTCAACAACACCAACCCAGACTTCTCAGCACTTCAGTCCACTCTTAACCAACTACAGACGTGGACGGAGGACAACAAAATGACCATCAACCACACCAAGACCGTGGTGATGCACATTTGTACCTCCACAGCAGCAGTCCCCCCTCCCCAGCTATCTGTGGGCCCTCACTCCCTCCAGGTGGTCCGCAGCACCAAGCTTCTAGGTGTCTTGGTGGACGATCAGTTATCATGGAAGCAGCATGTTTCCACCATCATCAGGTCAGCCTCATACAAGATCTATATGCTGCGCCGACTCAGGTCCCTGGGAGCACCGGCAGATGAGCTGAGGGGAGTGTACCTCACCTTTATACTCCCTAAGCTCATGTACGCCTCCCCAGCGTGGTCCTCCTCCTGAACCTCACACAACGACAACAGCTGGAGAGGGTTCAGAAGAGGGCGTTCAGGGTCATCCTTGGGCCTGCCTACAGGTCCTACGAGGACGCCCTGACCTGCCTGAGTCTGCCGAGGCTGGCCACAAGACACCAGGAAGCCTTGGAAAAATTTGGGGAAGGACTGCTGCATCATCCACGTCTCCGCCACCTGCTACCCCAGACGTGCCTCCCCCTGCCCGCGCCACCCGACACCAGAATCGCGTGGCGCCCTTAAGAGCACCGCGCACTGACCGGTACCACCTTAGCGCGGTGCCCACTATGGTGCGAGCCATAAATAAATAAATAAATAAATTCTTGGTTAAGTTAGATCCATAGTTAGGTTAAGCATTTCATTGTTTTAATGTCCCCCCCTGTACATTTTCAGTGTAAATTTTTTGTTGCACTGCCAAATTAATAAACCGTATATTATCATTATTATTATTATTACACACACACACACACACACACACACACACACACACACACACACACACACACACACACACACACACACACACACACACACTTCTCCCGTCTCATCACAATTTCATCAACATCCCTCATTGAAATTTTTAATAAAGAACTGCATTTTTTTTTTTATTCCATTGTTTACTGTTTCCATCCCTCCTCGTGCCGCACAACTGACGCCTCGATTATAAATGTTTTTTTTCTCTTGCATATATAATTCGTGACTTCATTTTCCTTTCGCTGATATTACGGGGGGAACAAAATAACATGAAAAAAAAAGGAAAGTTGAAAAGCAGAGTCGTCATCATCCATTTTCTATCATTAAAAAGTTCCTCGTTTTCTCTCCATTATTTTTTATACAATTTTTTTTTTTCGTTTTTTTGGAGCAAATGTAGTGTGTAATTCTAATACTATTCATCCTGACTCAGTTTTTTTTTTTTTTCCACTTTTTAATGCGACTACATTCATATTTCTCTGTCCTATTCTTGTTTCCGTTTCTTGTTTATGGGTTGGGGGAACAAAATAACACACACAAAAAGGGAGGCTGGAAAGCAGAGTCCCCATTACCCATCTTCTATAATTAACAAGTCCCAGTTTTATCTATATTATATTTCATACGCTATTTATTTTTTTAGGGGGCGGGGGTGATTTTAATACTGTCCATTCTGACCCATTCTGACCCATTCTAACCCATTTTTACCCATTATAACCAATTCTGACCCATTCTTACTCATTCTAATCCATTTTTACCCATTCTAACCCATTCTGACCCATTGTGACCCATTTTGACCCAGTGACCCATTCTAATCCATTCTGACCCATTCTAACACATCCTGACCCAGTTTGTTCACTTTTAATACTATTCTTCAACTCCTTCATGTTTTCTTCATTATTCTTGTTCTGATTATTTGTTTATGAGTTTGGAGACAGTTTTTTTTCTACATTTTAATACTATTCTTCAACTACACATTTTTCTGTCCTATTTTCGTTTCGGCTTCTTATTTACGAGTTTGGACACAGTTTTTCCATTTTTTGATGCTATTCTTCAACTACATTCATATTTTTTCTCAATTCTTGTTTTGGGTTCCTGTTTATGAGTTTTGAGACATTTTTTTTCCCATTTTTTGATACTATTCTTCAACTACATTCATATTTTTCTCTCAATTCTTGTTTTGGCTTCCTGTTTATGAATTTGGAGATAGAAGAGAAGTCACGTTGTCAATAATTCTCCTCCTTGATTCGATACATGGAGGAGTATTGACTCGGAGCTTCGAAGCCTCGCGAATCACAAGGGAAACGTGGAGAGGTGGTGGAGAGATGGTGGAGTGGTGGTGGAGAGGTGCTCGAGTGATGGAGGTAATACACAGGAGACACGAGTGGCGAGAAAGAATCCTAAGAATCCTACATTTTTTTTTTAAGGGTTTTTAAGAGTTTTCATTCTGTGCATAGTTCAATAAAGATGTCTCCGAGAAGAGTCGCTTAGTGTTCGAATGAATCTTTTTCTTTTTCTTTTTCCTTCTTTTCTTCTTCATTTTTTTCTTTTCTTTTCCTCTTTCTTTTCTTTCTTTTTCTTTTTCTTCTTCTTCTTCTTCTCTCTGCGTTTTCTACTTTCTTGTTTTTGTTATTGTTATTGTTCTTTTTCTTCTTGTTCTTCTCCTTGTTCTTGTTCTTCTGCTTTCCATCGTCTTTTTCTGCTTTTCTGCTACTACTTCTGTTTTTCTTCTTCTTCATCATTATCAGCTTCTTCTTCAGCTTCTTCTTCTTCTTCTTCATCATCATCATCTTCATCACGTCGCCTTCTGCCTTCCATCACTTACAGATTGGATTCGATGGAGTGAAGTGAGAAGGACATCTACTCTGAGTATGTATATTCGAATCCTGTCAAGCTCCTTTCCACAGTTACTCGAAGTTATTTTCCCTGAATGATACTGTCCTGTATTCCGAAACGCTTTGCTCCCTCACCATCACTGCTTTCCAAAGGCTCTAGTTGAAGATTCTCGTGCTTTTAAGGGTGTTTTTATGGTTCTGGTGATGGACTAACAAGATTTCTGGTTAAATGAAAGGGGAAACTGTCTTCGAAATAATGTTACTTGTCTCTGTGCCCTTGGAAAGTTGTCGTGGTGAAAGGGTAAAGTGTTTCTGGTGGTAGTGGTGGTGGTGGTGGTGGTGGTGGTGGTGGTGGTGGTATTTTCTTTTCTTTTCCTTTGTGGCCTTTCTTTTGTCTCTGTGGCCTTAGAAAACTGTCGCGGTGGGAGAATAGAGTGTTTTTGAGTAGAGGGTGGTGGTGGTGGTGGTGGTTGTAGTGGTATTTTTCCTTTCTTTTCCTTTATTTTCCTCTTTTTCCTTTTTTTTTGTCTAAGGTCCACGTGATAGGTATAACGTTCGGTTCGGTTAGGTAAGGTTGACTCTCTCTCTCTCTCTCTCTCTCTCTCTCTCTCTCTCTCTCTCTCTCTCTTCTTCATCTCATAATCAAGACAAAAAAACATGACACAGTACATGCAAAAACCACGAAAAAAAAACAGGAAAAAAAAACTCACTCACGATAAAACTTAAACCCAACAAAGCCACGCCACACCACGTCACACCACACAAAGCCTTAATGCACCACCACACACCACACCACAACACCATCACAACACCACGCTGTACAAAACAAGTAACAAAGGCGGTGGGGATGAAAGTAATAACAACAAAAGAAGTACTGTAGGTTTTTCTAATCTTGCCTGTTATGGAGACGCGAGGAAGCCATTCTGAGCAGTAATAGGGCCTCGCTTCTTCGCGGTACGGTGTCTAACATGTGATTATTATTCCATTCAGAGAGAGAGAGAGAGAGAGAGAGAGAGAGAGAGAGAGAGAGAGAGAGAGAGATTGATAATAGCAAAAATGGAGAAAAATAATTGAAAAGTGCAAAAAAGTAGCGAATATTGAAGAGAAAGATAAAAAAAAGGAAATAAGTAAGATGGAATTGAATGACAGAAAACGAAAAAACCAAAAAAACAAAAACAAAAAAGGAAAAGAAAAGAAAATAGACGAAAGAAAAGTAAAAGTAGAAAAAATCATGATTGATGAAAAATATACGAGTCATTAATTAAAAAGAATGTAAAAAAAAAAAAGAAACACAAGGAAAAAAAAATGAATTAGGCATAAACATTTGAAAGGGAAATGAGAAAATTAAAGCTAAGTGGCCAAATTAGAGAAACGATCCAGTGGGAGAGAAAAACACGACGATAAAAAAGGAAGAGGAAAAACAAGGACCAGTGACAGTGGGGGAAAAAAAGATAAAACATGGAAGAAGCTGAAGAAAAGAAACAAAAATGTGAAAAGAGGTTGAAAAGAAGGAAAGAAAAATGTGAATCGATGTAGACAAGAAGAAAAGAAAAAAAAGAGAAAGGAAATAGAAAAGAAGAAAATAAATATGTGAAAGGAGGTAAAAAAAGAAAAGGAAAAAAAAGGAGAAAGGAAGCAGAAAGAAGAAAGGAAAAATGTGAATCGGGTAGAAAGGAAGAAAAGAAATATAAAAGTGAATGGGCTAAAAAAAGAAAAGAAAGAAAGGAAGCAGAAAAGAAGAAAAATTGAAAAGCGAAAAGAGGAAAAAAGAAGAAAAGAAAAAAAAGCGAAAAAAGTAGAAAAGAAGAAAATAAACAGAAAAGTGAATGAAGAAGAAGAAAGAAAGGAAGGAAACGAAAGGAAGGAAAAACACACTGACATATGAAACTAATATGAACCAACAAAGAAAAGGAAGGAAAAGGAATAAAAAGAGGAAGAAAACGGGAAGAAAAGTGAAATAAAAAAGAGAACAAAAGGAGAAAAGGACACATAAAAACAACATGAAGAAACAAAGAAAAAGGAGGGAAAAATGAGTGTACGTGGTGGTGGTGGTGGTGGTGTTTGTCCCTTTGATGAAGATAAAAAATGAGATAAGGAATACAGATACACGGATCACACACACACACACACTCTCTCTCTCTCTCTCTCTCTCTCAAACAGGCACTCACAACAATTGGTAGATGGAGTTTCCCTGGATGGCAATGGCAGAGGCGGAGATGGCAACAACAATGACCGCCACACGCATCACCCAAAGGACCTCCTTCTCGGCCGCCTGCAGAACATCACCATCATCATCATCATCATCATCATTATTATCATTATCATCATTATTTTCATCATTATCATCATTGTCATCATCATTACCATTATCATCTTCATCATTATCATCATTATTATTATCATTATTATCATCATCATCATCATTATCATCACTGCAATCATTAATAGAGGACAGAGAATAGAATAGAGAATAGAGAGAATAGACAATAGAATAAAGAAGAGGAAGAGGAGAAGGAGAGTAAAGAGAGGCCCAGGTTATTGGAAAAAAAAAGAGAATGAAAAGTAAGTGGAATTAGGAAAATGATGATAAATCGGGGAAAAAAAGGGTCAGAATTCATGAATACGAAATGACAGACCAGAGAGAGAGAGAGAGAGAGAGAGAGAGAGAGAGAGAGAGAGAGAGAGAGAGAGAGAGAGAGAGACGAAATGGAAAAGAGGGAGGAAAACGTGGAGGGGAAAAAAGAATCGAGGCTGCAGCGAGAAGGTAACTTGGAAAAAAAGAAGGAAAAGTTTTGAGATGGAAAGATTTTGTGGGAAAAAAAAAGAAAAACTGTGATGAGAGAGAGAGAGAGAGAGAGAGAGAGAGAGAGAGAGAGAGAGAGAGAGAGAGAGAGAGAGAGAGAGAGAGAGAGTAGAAACAGCAACCTCTACACACGTCAACACTCAAGACACTCACGCTCCGTCGAAACACGTTCTTGTAGATGTTATTAGCGAACATGGAGGAGGCGGAGAGCACGGAGGAGTCAGCGGACGACATCACGGCAGCACTGACGGCCCCGAGACCCAGGAAGGCGACCCACTGCAGGAAGAACAGGAAAAAGAGCGTGAGAGTTTTATTTTTTGTGATTTCCTACGCTAACTCACTACTAAAAGACGTGAAGGAAGAACAGGAAAAAAAAGAATAAGAATTTAATTTTGTGTGTTTTCCTACGCTAACTAACTAACTAAAGACGTGAAGGAAGAACAGAAAAAGACAAAACTGAAGGAAGGACAGAGAAAAAAGAGTAAGAGCTTATATTTGTGTGTTTTCCTATGCTAAGTAACTCACTAACTCAAGGAAGAAGAAGAAAAAATAGAGCAAGAATTTAATTTTCTGCTTTCCTATGCTAACCACCTCACTAAAGGTATCACTCCACTAACTAAAGAAGAGAAGAAGAACACAACAAGAAAATCTGCAATAAAACAAAGATGAACAAGAAACAAGCCTCTCCCGCCACTTTTCTTCCTTTCTCCTTTTCACAACACTCTCCTTCCCAACAAAGATTAATAGGAAACATAAATGACTACAGATACCATACCTAACTAATATAAGGAGTGAAGGAAGAACAAAAGGAAAACTGAAGGAAAAACAGACATAACAACAGAATAACAAGAAAAAAATAAGACTGAAGAACATAAATAACTGGAGAAATTACAACTAACTAATTAATTAACTAAAGGTATTCACTCCACTAATTAAAGAAAAGGTGAAGGAAGAACAAATAGAAAAGCTGAAGAACAAAATACGAGAACAAGATGAAATAATGAAGGAAAAAAATGAAGGAGTAGAGAGTCTTTACTTTATTTTTTCCCTCTTTTCATTTGTTTCCCTCGGTGATGTGCTTCTCCTTCCTTTTCTCTCACTTTTTTCTCTCTCTCTTTCTCTCACTTTTTCTTTCTCTCTCTTTCCTCCATTTCCTTGAGTAGAATTGTCTTTGCCTTGTTTTTCCTTCTCTTCATTTGTTTTCCTCGGTGATCTCTCTCTCTCTCTCTCTCTCTCTCTCTCTCTCTCTCTCTCTCTCTCTCTCTCTCTCTCTCTCTCCATTTCCTCACTGACACAACCATCATTCCAGTCTTTTTATCTCCTCTTCCTTATCACCTTCTCGTAATTCATTCAGCCATTCTTCCCTTCCCTCCTTCCTTCCCTCTTCCCTTCCATCTTTCCTCCCTTTTCCCTCCTTTCTGTCCTCTCTCTCTCTCTCTCTCTCTCTCTCTCTCTCTCTCTCTCTCTCTCTCTCTCTCTCTTCTCTCATACATTCCTTCCTTGCATCTATTTCTTTTCTTTTGTTTTATTTTTCTCTTCCTTCCTTCATCCTTTTTATCATCCAATTCTTTTCTACTTCTTTCCTACCTCTTGCTTCCTTGCCCTATCTTTCTCTATCACTCTCTCTCTCCCTCTCTCTCTCTCCCCATAGGATTCATCTCTGCACGTAACAAGATACAGTCATCATAAACATTACTATTCTGAAGGACACAAACTCAACCTTAGTCTGAAGCATCTGTTGTATAAGAGTATTTTTTTCCTGACTCGATTACAAACTCCTCTGATTTTCTTCTTCCTGCTTCTCTCTCTCTCTCTCTCTCTCTCTCTCTCTCTCTCTCTCTCTCTCTCTTCAGCTTGAGTTAGTAAGGGGAGGGGAGAGGAAAGAGACAGGGAGAGAAGAGAAGGACGAGAGGAAAGACGAGGAGATGGAAATGAGAGAGAGAGAGAGAGAGAGAGAGAGAGAGAGAGAGAGAGAGAGAGAGAGAGAGAGAGAGAGAGACGAAGGGAAAGAAACAGATGTGCCGATAATGAACGCACACATATCTCTCTCTCTCTCTCTCTCTCTCTCCCTGTGGCAATATTGGTAATAGTTCCTAATCATGGAGGTAATTGGAAGGCCTCTCTCTCCTCTCTCTCTCTCTCTCTCTCTCTCTCTCTCTCTCTCTCTCTCACACACACACACACACACACACACAAACCTACTCACTTCAAATCACCTTCCTCATTTCTCTATTTCTCTATTTCTACCTCCAATTCTGCTCCTTAATTGACCAGGCGCACCTTCTGCCTCCCGAGAAGCTCTGCGTGGCTCAGAAATTAATGATATTGTCCAAAATAAAAGAGAAAATCTACATATGTTTGAGTAAAAAATTATATTCCTAGCTTTTAGTCGGAAATTTGGTGCCATTACTGTTCGAACACGAGGCAGACAGGCAGGCGGACAGACAGGCAGACAGGCAGATAGACAGCCAGACAGACAGACAGACAGAAAAGCCGCTCTCTGGACTATGAATATATCTGCTTTGGAATAAAAAAAACAGCACTAGTTTTGCCCAGAAATTGAGTCTCGTTACTGTAAAAGCATGCGAGAGAGAGAGAGAGAGAGAGAGAGAGAGAGAGAGAGAGAGAGAGAGAGAGAGAGAGAGAGAGACTACATATAGCCTGCACTATAAATCAAAGTGTTTCCAAATAAACAAATGATGTTGAGTCCATGTACAAAACAAGCAAGACTACTGTGAATACGTGCGACACAGATAGGCAGACAGACAGACAGACAGACAGACAGACAGACAGACAGACAGACAGACAGAGAAACCAATCAGTATCCAGTAGAACACTCTCGATCACTATTTTTAACGAGGTGACTGTCAGTATCTATCCTGTGTGCTGTTCTGTATCACCTCCACCACAGCACAGCACAGCACAGCACAGCACAGCACATCACAGCACACTGGTTTCATTTGCCACGTGTCACCGTCAACCTTTTTGTAAGCATGTGGCAGAGATCAGGCCGTACCGGAAGTCCTTCTACTCCTCCTCCTCCTCCTCCTCCTCATCCTCTTCGTCCTCCTCCTCCTTTTCCTGCTAGTTGGGATAAACATGTACATTGTTATTTACTGTTTTCATTATATTCCTTTGTCTCGTGTTCCTCCTCCTCCTCCTCCTCCTTCAGGACAAAAGAATCTTTATCATTTTTTTTTACACAGAGTAAGGAGTAAGATGAATCTGTGCTATGAAATGAATGTTCCTTATTATGTGAGCCACGGGTATTGGTGGTCTTTCCGAGTGTCAGGGAGGCTGAGGCTGGTCAAAGGAACAAAGATGATGAAAAAAAGTCTCTCAGTTTGGTGCACAGAAAAGAAACTGAATAAAATGAGAATGAGTTGGCTAGTTTGGTTTCTGAGCGTTTTAATATTCCTCTTTTGAAATACTTCGTCATTGATCGAAGGGAAAAAGACAAATATTTCAGCGTTTACCAGAGAAGAGAAGAGTCAATACCATCCAACTCTTGTGTTAGTGATGAGGACTGAAGAGAAGTGAAGAGGGATGAAGAGGGATGAAGAGGGGTGATGAGGGGTGATGAGGGGTGAACGTAAGGAGAAAGTCTTGTGCCGTGAGATGGATGAAGTCGACGAGAGGAAAAGTTCTTTACTCAGTTCTATTTAGGAGAGCTTTTTTTTTTATGCAAGGGGGAAAGCTAGCCAAGGGAAGGAAAAAACTTGAGAAAAGGCCCACTTGATCGCCAATTCCCTTAAAGAGTGATAGAGCTAGCAAAAAGCCTGGGACAAATGTTGGCTGTGTGTCAACATAGCAACAGAGACAGACACACCCAGTACCTGCCAAAGCTTACACCAAGGCAACACTCACACCTGCACACATTACCTCTAGCCAATACTCCTTATACTGACGGACGAGGCCTTGGGTGGAGCTACTGGCTGGACAAGCGAAAGTACTAACCCCTTCAGTACCATGACGCGTTTCCATATTCATTCTGCTTACTATATTGTGATTTCATACAGCTTCAGAAACTCATGTGGGGGATTAGAATAGTGAAAAGTGTGGCCATTAATATCCTGACTTCCATAGACCCTTCTTAATGTCAGTAAAATGGTCTAATCGCACACAAATCTCACGATAAAAATGTCTCCCAGTATTGAAAGGGTTAACTAAGTGGTCTCGAAACACTAACTTCCTTCCTTGTATATATACTGTTAGGGAGGGACCGTGTTTACGTGAAGTTAGGGTAAGATTTCCGTACTTGGTGGAGTTGGCAGAGGTTTGGGGAAGTTTGTGAGTTAAGGTGCTTTTGAACTGCACTGGGCATTAATTCTGCAGCTCTCACCCTTATGTGTATTCGCCAGTGTGAGTTCCCCAAGACGCCGCAACGCTTTACACATCACGCTAAGAGAGCCAGGCCGGGCGTTCCTTCTGAGTGAGCGGGAACAGTCGCCTTTACATCGTCAGGAAGAAAAATGAAGATGAAGGGGAGTGTGGGAACGAAGAGTCCTTGCAGATGCGTCGAGGGAGATGGGAAGCCGCCTCGAGAAGTACTCCAATCTACCACCATTGTGATGCCCTTTGTGGAGGGGAACGAGAGGGGCGAAGGGCGAGGTGGATAGGGAGATGTGGAGAGCGAAGAGTGAGGTCGAGATGGGTATTGTGTGTGCCTCCAGGAAAAGGAACGGCAGAAAGTTAATATTGTCCAAATGAAGATGGAGGATCGAGGGAGGAGGTCAAGTGGAGGGATGGCACAGAGACACCGTCCCCTCTCAAAGGAAATGAAAATGGAAATTGAGATTATTCAATTCTTTTGTTTGACACATTTCAAAGCGACATTCACGTCTCCCTCAATACAGATGAAGGTTGTGCAATGTCAACAGGGATGAAAATATGTAAACATCGTCCCTGGGGGAACTTGTTTATATCAGAGAGCCACAACACCGAGCAAAGGCGTCGCCGCCCCGCGCCGCGCCACAGCCTCGCCGCCCTGGCCTTCCTCTTGAAGCGAATATTGAAGTACTTACGCCGAATATTTCCCAGCTGCCACATTCTCAAAGGAGAGAGAATCCACCTCAAATATGATGGAATGTTTTAATTTTCTCCATCAGCGATTTAAAAATGTTTCGTGAAGGAAATTTGAATAACATTACGTAACGGAACCTACCATCGCTATACATACATACGTACATATATATATATATATATATATATATATATATATATATATATATATATATATATATATATATATATATATATATATATATATATATATATATATATATATATATATATATATATATATATATATATATATACTCAACTCACTCTACGCTGGCTAAATCAAACTTTCTCACCAAAAAAAAAAGCAAAAGTAAAAGGTGGGTTGGCAATGTTGAAGCAATCAGGGCGCCCTCTGCCCGCTCCCTGCCCGCCCCTGCCCGCCCCCTGCTCGCCGCCTGACAGTCTGCGCCACGAGTTGATAGGTTTAGTGGGTCGCTTAACAGGAAAACTTTGGCTCCTGGACAACCCTCGACCGCTCTGGTGCTTGTGGCGGCAGTGGAGTCCTTGATGGGAATTGAGACTAACTGGAAACACAAGGAAGGGGAGCACACACACACCCACCCACACACACACCCCGGTAGCTCAGTGGTTAGAGCGCTGGCTTCACAAGCCAGAGGACCGGGGTTCGATTCCCGGCCGGGTGGAGATATTTGGGTGTGTCTCCTTTGACGTGTAGCCCCTGTTCACCTAGCAGTGAGTAGGTACGGGATGTAAATCGAGGAGTTGTGACCTTGTTGTCCCGGTGTGTGGTGTGTGCCTGGTCTCAGGCCTATCCGAAGATCGGAAATAATGAACTCTGAGCTCGTTCCGTAGGGTAACGTCTGGCTGTCTCGTCAGAGACTGCACCAGATCAAACAGTAAAACAAACAGTGAAACACACACACACACACACACACACACACACACACACACACACTGTATATCCCTTATATCTGAAAAAGTGTGTCCCTTTCATGCAGGATATTGATTAACCACTCAGTCAGTTAGTCAATCAGTCAGTCAGTCAGTCAGTCATTCGTGCACTCCATCAATCGAGCAATCAGTCAGTCTGTACTCTATTCATCACCTCACTACGACTAAGTAAGCGCCACGTATCAGTGAACGCTTCTCATTCACATAAGTACAACAGTCGTGATGTATTTCGTCCCCGCCGTGGTGCTTTGGGATCCGAGGGGTCTCCAAGCGCACGGGTTCGAATCCCGTCCACGGTCCGAGTGTAGGTTGGGCTTCCTCACGCAGGGCAACGGCGTCCTAGCGGGTGGGCTTTGAGATAGGAAGTACCACAAAAAAGTATCCCCTTTAGCCCATAAATTCCCGTGAAAACCCCACATGGTATAAAATAAAACATGTCTCCCTTCAGTACCTCTCCTTTGCCAAACTTCTCTAATGAGGAAAGATAACGTGACAGTGTTTCTTTCACGCGACACGAGTTAAGAGACAAAGTTAAGTTTTCCACGCACCTGTGTCTTAACAACGGGCAGTGGCGGAAGCAATGGCTGGAGTCTTTATGATCCACAAAACTAGCCGTGAAAAAGTGAATAAAAAGGTGAAAAGGAGAACACATTTTGCAATTCCCTTTCAGTTGGAAGATTGGATGTGGCTGGAGAATGAATAAAGGTGTCAAAATGATTGGTAATTGGAAAAAAAGTATCAATTGGTGAAGAGATGAAGATACTTAGAAAAAATAAAGTAAAATAGAAATAAAAAGAGATAATTTAGTACGTAGGTGGAAGAGGATAAGTAATACATAAGAAGAATAAAGAGAAATAGGTAAAGGAGAGTGAGAGAACAGAAAAGAGAGTGAGTGAGAGTTAATAAAAAAGAGAGTGAGAAAGAAAAGAAGAGAGTGAGAGAAAGTGTGGGAAAGTGAGAAAAGAAGAAAGAGTGAGAGAGATAAGAAGAGAGTGAGAGAAAGTGAGAGAGTGAGAGAAGAAGAGAGAGTGAGAGAAAGCGTGAGAGAGTGAGAGAGAAAAAGAGAGTGAGAGAGAGATAAGAAGAGAGAGTGAGAGAGAAAGTGAGAGACTGAGAGGAAAGATGAGAGAGTGAGAGAGAAGAAGAAAAGAGGGAGCGAAAGAGAGAAAGAGAGAGAATGAGAGAGAAGAGAGAGAGAGAGAGAGAGAGAGAGAGAGAGAGAGAAGAGAGAGAAGAGAAAATTAGAGAGAGAGAGAGAGAGAGAGAGAGAGAGAGAGAGAGAGAGAGAGAGAGAGAGAGAGAGAGAGAGAGAGAGAGAGAGAGGAAAAAAGGATTAGGGAAAAGTGTCACAAGGAAGGTTTATTTGTGGCGTTAATGGTGCGAGACGTGTCAAAGAATTCCATTAACTTCAGAACAAACACCTGAAAAACACGCTCTCTCTCTCTCTCTCTCTCTCTCTCTCTCTCTCTCTCTCTCTCTCTCTCTCTCTCTAGCATCTGTGAGATCTGATTTATTGGCAGCACAAAGATAGATAGATAGATAGATAGATAGATAGATAGATAGATAGAGAGAGAGAGAGAGAGAGAGAGAGAGAGAGAGAGAGAGAGAGAGAGAGAGAGAGAGAGAGATTTACGTATTCTCTTTCATTTAATGTAACGGAAAGTGAATATCTCTTTCTCTCTCTCTCTCTCTCTCTCTCTCTCTCTCTCTCTCTGTGTGTGTGTGTGTGTGTGTGTGTGTGTGTGTGTGTGTGTGTGTGTGTGTGTGTGTGTGTGTGTGTGTGTATGCGCAATTAAAGATATTTTTAGTACAGGTAGGAAAGAACGTGGCCTTTACCTGTGGTCGCCAATTGACTCACGCACCGCCTCCAGGTATAAGTCGGGTCGTGAGTCTTGAGTGTCAGTCTGCACGTTATTAAATGTCCCACAATGCACGTTCTCCATCTTTTCTTCTCTCCTTCTTCCTCTTCCACGCACACCTTTGTCGTTTTCTTATTTCCTCATCTCTTTCTTCATTTTCTCATTTATTTTTATTTTCTTTTATTTACTTTTTCTTTCGTATTTCCATTTCTTGCTTCATTTACTCATTTTGTTCATGTCTTCCTTCGCATTTATTCATTCCTCCATTTCGTCCTACTTTCCTTCCTTCACTCTTTCATTTATTCATTCCCCTTCATTTATCAAACAGCACAAACACCATTAAGAACCATCGTGACACCAACAAGAACCTCTGGAATTTATCATCTTTTTTTTTTTATCTAAGAAGGGAAGAGGGCCAAAGACAACAAAAAAACAAACAAAAACAAAACAAAAAAACAAAAAAGGCCCACTTGATTGCCAGTTCCCTCAAAGAATAAAAGTTATCCAAAAATCTGGGATAAATGTCTTGAAAATAACGTAGAAACAGTGTAGAAGTGATTCAGAATACGGGCCCTGACGCCTCTACTGTCGCACCCTTCTCGCCCTTGAAAGTGCGTGATTGCTTGGTGCCGAGCTGGCTTTGAGCGTTTGTTGTTGTCAGAGGCGCTGGTCTGGAGTTGCTGAGGGAGAGTCTTGGCTACACGTGACACACACACACACACACCGCTCGGGGAAGGCTGGGGAGGCTGTGTGTTATTCATTAAAGTATTTTTTTGATATTTTTTTTTTCTCTTCGCGTGTGAATTTTCCAAGTTTTATTCGTCCGTTAACTTATAAAGGTTGTGTCTATTTATTGTTTGTTTGTTCATTCATCTATCTATCCACACATTCATCTATCAGTCTCTTCTTTCACTGAAGGAGAAGAAAGAGTAGGAAAAAAAAAGAAGTTAACGAAGAACGAGCATTAGAGAAGCTTGGGTGTCTGCAGGTTTGAGGGACGCGAACACTGGGCGAGAGACACAGAGAGAACACAGGTGCTGGTTCGCTACGGTGCCCACTCCTAACCTGTAGCTCTTTACCGCCACCATAAGACACACTAACGACCCTATCTAAGCATTGAAGGTGAAGTAAACCGCTCAAGTATTTCGTGGAGGTTCGCAGGAAGAGGCGGAGCGTGAGGAGAGCAGTGAAGGGAAGCAGGATAGACCATTGAAGGGGAAATAAATAGGACGCTGAAGGGCGGACAGCAACGTGGACTGACGTGGAAGAAGTGAATGATAAATAGGGTAAACAGGGAGAAGGACGGAAGGAAAGCATAAGGAGACATGAGGTAGGTAGAAGCTGATACAGAATGACGTGGAAATAGGGAAAAAAAACACTGGAAAAAAGGGATTATTTGAGCCTCTACAGGTGGACAGCAACGCAGAAGACGTGAAAAAAAGTGAATGGTAAAACAGAGTAAACAGGGAGAAGGACGGAAGGAAAAGAAAAAAGAGACGTGATGTGATAGTGCTGGTACAGAATGGCATGAAAAAAAAGGAGAAAAAAAAACCCCACTGGAAAAGAGGGATTATTTGAGCTTCTACAGAATGAATGGACAGGTAGAAAACGTGGAGGTTATGAAAGACTCGAAAACCTTCAAGTAACACACGAGACACAACACGAAGGTCCAGATGAGATAGGTAGAAGCTGACAAAGTTTGCTGGACTAAAGGTTGTGACTGCTTCGCCCTGGAAACTCGTGATGTGTGGGCGGAGACGAGGACGTGTGGGCGTGTGAGTGTGTGAATGATACCTTTCTTCATACTTCTTCTTCTCGTCCTCTGTGCGTGATTGTGGTAAAGGAAAATTAAATGTAATGTAAAAATATATACAATTATTTAGAAATGAATAAACTGCAATGATGTATTTAATGTCTGTATTGGATTGTGGGCGTGTGTGGGCGTGGCGGTGAGGGTTAGGCCATTAATGTGTTCTCACCAAGACCATTTAAGCTCGTAATTGGTGTGTCAGGGATAAACGTGTCCTTATCTACTGGTGACGCGGGATGGTGACGGAGGCAGCGTAAAAGCGTGAATCACCTTTTGTTTCCCTCGCTGATGGAGTTCACGCTTCTCATTTTCCCTTTTCTATTAAATTAAGAGAAGGAAGCACTCAGCACACCACCAGTTACTACTCAGCACTCAGCACTCAGCACACCACCAATCAGCCTCAGCACTCAGCACACCACTAGTCAGCACCCAGCACACAATCAGTCAGCACTCAGCACACAGCACAACACCAATCAGCCTCAGCACTCAGCACACCACTAGTCAGCACCCAACACACAATCAGTCAGCACTCAGCACACAGCACACCACTAGTCACCACTCAGCAGTCAGCACCAGTCATCACTCAGCACTCAGCACCAGTCAGCCTCTAACTCAGCGCGTGGGTGTCTGAGTCTATTGGTTCCCTCAGCAGTGTTAGGGATCGCTGTTTCTATTAATGAGTCCCTCCTAATGAGAAGGTAACGGCGGAGTGGTGCTGTTTGTTGCCTGTTAATTGGTATTCAGTCTTCCAGGTGAGATTAATAGACTTAATCAGCCTACCTCAGTGTTGCCGCCTCACCATCATCACTTTCCCGCATCACCGCACGCACACTGGTCAATATTGGAACGTTAAGTGTGTACAGTCTAATCGTATACATCTATAACAACTTTCTGATGTTATTTCAATTCACTATAGAGCAAAAAGAATATATGCTAATCGTTTCACTACAACCACGTTACGTAAAGACAGTACAAGTGGAAATACGTCATAACACCGTCTTTTCTCTTGTTTATCCCACCAAACTAAGGCGAGGGAAAGCCACTGAATGATGGAGAGGCAGCAAGTGTGGCGAGGAGCCCTTCAAAGCTGCCAATTGCTTCCCCAACGACCTCAGTGGTGGTGGTAAGCAGAGACCTGACGAGACACAAGACTGGTGACCTCAATCCCACTAACGAGCCGTCACTATCTTGTTTATCCGTGCAACACAACACTGCCCTCTCTCACCACACCTCCAGCCATCACCACGACCCTCTAATGTTCTTCCTTGCCTCCTCTTCGCTTCCTTGCTCCTTTTACCTCTGTACTCCACCACTTCTTACTTGTCTGCCTCCCTGCCTCTCCTTATGTGTGTTTGTCTGTCTTCGGTCTGTTCCTCCAAGGTCAGGCCAGCGCAGCAACACACCTGGCAGGGCGAACAGGTGAACAGGCATCCTCAATCTCCTTAATGAGGTTGAGCCCGGCAGAAGCTCATCAGGTGTGACCAAGACGTGGAAACTAAACTTGGAATTGAAAAAGTCTAACCTACTCAACACAGGAGGAAGATAATTAACCCTCGTCGCTCTCTCACTATTCCTCGCCCCTTCCTAGATGTCTTGAGGAGGATAAGAGGAGGAGAAGGAGGAGGAGGAGAAAGAGTAGTAGTAGTAGTAGTAGTAGTAGTAGTAGCAGAAGGACGAGGAGGAAAGGAAACTCCATCACCAGATTGAACCAAGATGAGTTGCCGGCTCGTGTTCACCTGCCGGACTCAGAACCCACACAGGCATTCACTTCCGACTAATCATTGAAAGCGTTACATAACCGAGTCCAGGGCGCCGCGATCCTGAAGGAGGCGTTAGCTGGTGAATAGACTCCCTGGCAGGCTGTTTGGGCACTTCTTCTGTTTTTATCTGTTTGTCTCTTGGAGAAGGTTGACACTGTAATGTGATGTGAAGACGAGACGAAAAGAGGACAAAGAATAACAGGTAGAGGAAGATAACGAGGAGGATCA
>NC_059299.1:1570000-1592500 GCF_017591435.1 Portunus trituberculatus
TTTACTACAACTTAAGTATGTAAAGATTTATTTCCTTCAACTTCTGTGTTACCTTGATTTCCTCTTCCCAGTTTTCTACCAGGAAGGAAAATGTGGGGAATATTAGTATTTTTCCTCTCGCTGGCTACTTCAGTATCCTTCCTCGTGGCTTAGTCTGCTCTACTCTAGGCAACGACACACGAGGAGAAAGGATAAAGCGAGTAGGCGAGTGACGCACAGTGCAGCTCAAATCTGGTTTAATCAGACTGTTAAAGAACGGAGAATTATAAAGCGTGTTTTCTCATCTCTTCATATTAAAAACATCAACATTACATAAAAAGAGATGTAGAAATAAGTGAAAATATGCAAAAATGATGGCGAAATGCACAAAAAGATAAGCAAAATACGCGGAAACACATAAAGAAACAGGAAATGAAACAAAAATACGCAAAAAATAAAGAATACACAAACCACAACAAATACACAGCAACAAACGCATGGAACGAGACTGAAACACAAACACAAACACAGTATTGTAGGAGTGACTGTGATCGATATGTCTTCAGTCTCCCTTGCTCACGTGGAATCAAAATCTAGGCTAAAAGAAAACTGATTGCAAGAGAAGCACCACGCAGTCTATTTCGTCCCTTCTCTCTGCAGGTGTGAACGTTGACGCGTTGACTTTGGTGCTAAAAATCAACGTGAAAGAGAGATTCAATTGAGGCTCTGTTTTGTCTCTCCCACGCGTTGAAATCGGACGTAGGGACCAAAAAAGCTGAATTGAATGAGAAGCTTCAGTGGGTTTGCTTTTGTCTTTTTTGTCTTGGTGGTTGAAAGGCTCCAATTAGTCCCTGTTATATCCTTCCTTGCTCGTGTTGTCTTTTTTTTAATTTTTTGTTATATTCTTCCTCCTTGCTCGTGTTGTCTGACGAAGGAGATTTTTGAGTGAGGGATTCCTGTAACTCTGTCCGCGTTGTCTTTTTCCTTAAGTTCACGAGGCATTTCCCTTTTGGTTTCTGGATCTTGCCGAGTCGATGCCTCAGAGGAAACTTCACCGCCATGTAAATTCAAGGAGTTGTTCTGAGAAACTAATAAAACTTCCGAGGTGTCTCAATATTTCGTGTGAGCGGCGTCTGGAGTTGGAGTTGTACGAATAGGGAAACTTTTAAGGAAAAACGAAATGTAATCTTAAGTTTCCGTCCTCTTCAATAAAAGAGGAAAGAGATGAAAGAACAACGATATTTCCCTGTGTCATGAAGAGTTCGAGGAAGTCTTTGTTCTTTCTCGGGACCAAACTCTTTGATAATTGTTTTTTATGTAAGAGGGCAAAAAAAAAAAAATGAATATTAGAAAAAAAGGCCCACTTGAATTGTAGTCTCCATAAAATAATCAAAAGAATTAGTCAAAACTGAAGGACAAATATCTCGACACCTCTCTCTTAAAAGAAGTTAAGTCGTAGGGAGATGGAAATACAGAAGCAGGCAGGGAGCACCAGAGTTTACCAGTGATGATTGGGGCTGGTGACCTGATCTGGTGACTTACTCCGAAGCTTAACATTCATCATAGCAAAGGTGGAAGTTGCAACAAAAACTGACATGCAATATCATACCGTGTCTTGTTTTAGTCATCTTTTTAAATTATTTTCTTTGATTACCATGGTGTGTTATTCAATTTCCGATTTCTATGACTGCTTTTTTTTTCATCTCTTTTTTTTTCTCTCTCTCAAAAACACAATTCGTATATATTTTTTTTATCATCTATCAATTTTTTTTTTCCAATTTTCCTTTTCTGGTGCACAAGTCAATTCTGTCCCGTCCCGTGAGAACATTCCAGCATTTTTTTTCACTTTCAGGATTCACTGCAAGGCTGGATTGGAATGACTGGATGGACTGGAACGATCAAATGTCAAAACGGAAACGCGCGAAAAAAAAAAAAAACAAAAAACTTGAGAATAAAGGAAGAGGACGAAGAGACTATTGATGCATAACTAAAATTTGACTGATGTGAGATAATGTGAAGATTTGCGCATGTGTGTGTGTGTGTGTGTGTGTGTGTGTGTGTGACTTATCTACAATTTTTTATATATTTCTGGTGTAGACACTGGTGTTCGTTGCTGACTCGGCGCTACTGACTGCTGACGTCCTGCTGGTTAGATTAGGTTAGGTTAAGCTGCTGACTCGGCCCTACTGACTCGGCTCTACTGACTTTCTGCTGACTCCCTGCTGATTCTTTGCTGACTCCCTGTTGATTCCCTACCAACTCTCTGCTGACTCTCTATTGATTTTCTGCTGAGTCTCTGCTGACTTCTTGCTGACTTCATGCTGACTCTCTCCTGACTCCCTGCTGATTCTTTGCTGACTCCCTGCTGATTCCCTACTGACTCTATGCTAACTCTTTGCTGACTAAGCTAACTCCCTGCTGACTCTATGCTGACTCCATGCTGAGTCTCTGCTGATTATGCTAACTCCTTGCTGATTCTTTGCTGACTCCTTGCTGATCATATACTGGCTCCCTGCTGACCCCCTGCTAACTCCCTGCTGACTCTATGCTGACTCCCTGCTGATCCCCTGCTGACTCCCTGCTGACTTCCTGCTGACCCTATGCTGACTCCCTGCTGACTCTATGCTGACTCTCTGCTGAGCTTCCTTCACCTCTCCTGACTTCAAAACTTGTAAGCGAGACAAAGATGTATCGAATTTGCTTTTTCTCTTTTTAATTTTCGTTTTTTTTTTCATTTCTCTCTCCAATTAAATGAAAACGAAGCCATTTATCATTCAGGCCTTTTTTTTCTTGCTTTTTTCCATTTTCTGTTTGTCTGATGAAAGAAAACGGGAAGCTGATTTGGATAATTAGTATTTTTTCCTTTTTTTTGTCAATGTTTTCTTAATTTCTTAACATAATTTTCGTTCTCATTATATTTCGACTTGACTCTCTCTCTCTCTCTCTCTCTCTCTCTCTCTCTCTCTCTCTCTCTCTCTCTCTCTCTCTCTCTCTCTCTCTCTCTCTCTCTCTCTCTCTCTCTCTCTCTCTCTCTCTGATCTTAAAAATTGCAAGAATTAAAATGATAAGGTGAAAGAGGAGGAGGAGGAGGAGGAGGAGGAGGAGGAGGAGGAGGAGGAGGAGGAGGAGGAGGAGGAGAAAAAAAGATGAAGGCAAAGAAGAAGAAGAAGAAGAAGAAGATGATGATGATGATGATGATGATGACAATAACGACGAAGCAAGCAACACTCACAACACAACACCACAACACCACAACACCACAAAACTTTATTCTCCTATTCCCTTCTTATCACATCCTCTATTCTTCTCCTATCCCTTCCATCTATGCTTCTTCCATCTCCTTTGCCCCTGTCACGTTCTCTCTTATCCACCTTTCATTACTTTCTCTTCTCCCTTCTTCGTCTTGATTTGATTTGATTTCAAACACAGCACTAACCTGCCAGGGGATGCCGCCGCAGATGAGAAGCACAGCGTAGTCAGCCCACTCTCCCCAAACCCAGGGCGTGTCTGCGGGGATGGAGCCAACCCAGTCCGTCACGTTGGGCGCCAGAGATGCCACCGCCTCGTGCGCTATAGCAAAGGGCACCGTGATCCACTGAAAGGAGAATGTGAGTATTAGGTTTCTGTTACTGCTACTACTACTACTGTTACTGCTGCTGATATTGCTACTGGTGCTACTGCTTCTTCTGCTGCTACTACTACTGATTCTACTGTTATTACTGTTACTACTGCTGCTGCTGTTACTACTACTACTACTATTGCTTCTATTACTATTACTATTACTGGTGCTGCTGCTTCTACTACTACTACTGCTGCTGCTGATACTACTACTACTACTACTACTACTACTACTACTACTACTACTTCTACTACTACTACTACTACTACTACTACTACTACTAAATGGTCAGTTTTCACGAGTGCTGTACATGTCTTTCTCTCTCTCTCTCTCTCTCTCTCTCTCTCTCTCTCTCTCTCTCTCTCTGTGTGCCATTTTCTTAATCACGAGCTAATGGCAAGACGGAGGAACCTTTTCACTGCACCACACCCTCCCTCCTTCCTCTCCTTCGTGACCTTTCTGGATATAGCAGGAACACAGGGACACAGGAACTCAAGTGTCATTTTTCTGCACTTCCCCTTCTGCTGGTGCTATTTTGTACAGGACAGTGTTTTTTTCCCCTTTTCGTCTCTCATTTCTCATCGTCATTAGCTTTATACACGAGGCGAGGGTTGGCTTGCAAAAATACTACGTCAGATTATTATTATTATTATTATTATTATTATTATTATTATTATTATTTATCTTTGTTGAGGGATGTGTTTTGTGTTATTTTGTAAGATTTACACCTGTTACTAAGAATGGAGGAGTGAGTAAGGGCTCGTACACACACACACACACACACACACACACACACACACACACACACACACACACACACACACACTTGTATAATCCACAATACCACGTAAAATATTCTTTCCTTTTTATAAATTCTGAATATAAACTCACATTTTTTCTTCTTCCTCCTCCTCCTCCTCCTCTTCTTCCTCCTCCTCCTCCTCCTCCTCCTCCTCCTCCTCCTCCTTTTTCTTCTCTTCCTCGAGCCGTCAATACTCCAGCTCCTCTTTCTTCAACCATCAATTCTCGAGTCCCGCCCATTATCCACTCAGAGGCTCTCATTGTACCCTTAACACCAGTCTTCTTCCTGCCACTACTTTACTTCATCCCTCCTACTTCCCCTTATTGCTTCCTCTCCCGCCTCCACCACCACCAGCACCGCCATCACCTCCCGTCTCGTCCTTCCACCTTCTTTTCATTTTATTTTTTTCTTCCTTGTGTTATTTTCTATCTCCGGTGTTTTGTCTCCTTTCTTTCATTTCTTCCTCTTCCTCATCCATTAGCACCGTCACAGCTTGTCTTGTCTTTCTACTTCCTTCATTTTTTCTTCTTCTTTCTTCTTGTGTTCTTTTCTCCTCTTCTTCCTCTTCTTTTTTCTTCCTTTCTCTTTCTTCTGTCTCCTTTGTCATATTTTGTCCTCCTTCCTTCATTACTTCTTTTCCCTCCTCCTTCATTTCCTTCTCCTGCCTCGTCCTCCTCCTCCTCGTCGTCGTCCTCCTCCTCCTCCTCCTCCTCCTTCTCTTCCTCTTCTTTATCTTCCTTGCTTTCTTTCTCTGTCTTCTTTGTCATATTTTGTCCTCCTACCTTCATTACTTCCTTTCCCTCCTCCTTCATTTCCTCCTCCTGCCTCGTCCTCTCCTCCTCGTCGTCCTCCTTCTCTTCCTCTTCTACTTTCTTCCTTAATTTTTTTTTCTGTCTTCTTCTTTATCTTATTTTATTCCTCCTTCCTTCATTTCTTCCTCTCCATCCTCCACCATCACCTTGTACTCCTTTTTCTGCTCCTCCTCCTTCGTTCTCTCATATCCACCTTCCTTTATTGCTTTCTATTCTGCCTCCTTCTTTGTCTTATATTGCCCTCCTGCAGTATTACCTGTTCCTGTCTCGTCCTCCTTCTCTTCCTTCTCCTCCTCCTCGTTTTTCGTCCTCTCTTATCCATTTTTTTTCATTACGCTCTTTCTCGCCTCTGTTCAATTTCATCCCTGTGCTCCAGTCTTCTTATAACGCTTGGGTACACTTTTATTTTCTATCATGTCAGTGTTTCTATTGTCTTCTCAGTTTTATGTTCCTTGCTAGCTTCTTTTCTTTCCCCTCCTTCTTCTTCTTCTCAGTACTACAGATGAATATATTTTTTTGTTTGCAAAGTTTTGTGGGGTGTTTTTATATTCCTGGCTTTAAAACTCTCTTGTTCTTGTTCTTCTTGTTCTTTTTTGTTGTGGTTTTTGTTGTTGTTCTTCTTCTACTTCTTCTTTTTCTTCATAAATAGTTTTTTTTTTATGTATCTTAGGGTGTCTTTATATTGCTGGCTTTAAAACTCTCTTCTTCTTCTTCTTCTTCTTCTTCTTCTTCTTCTTCTTCTTCTTCTTCTTCTTCTTCCTCCTCCTCTTTCTCTTTCTCCTCCTCCTCCTCGTTCTATTCAGTATTACGCCTGAACGCATCTCTATTTCCTTTTCTCCTCCTTTTACATTTCCTTCCTTTAAAAACCTTCAATCAAGCTCTCTTCTTCCACTTCCTCTTTCGCTTAGTTATCTCTCCTTCTTCCTAAATTCTCTCTCTACGTCTCCTTTCTTCCTAGCTGCTGTTCCATTCTTCCTCACCCCCAGCTCTCTCTATCCCACACACCGGTCTGCCTTTCATTTCACGAATCACACTTCATTAAATTCTTTTTCCTTCGCTATTTTGTGCTCCAGTATTCGCTCTAGCGTTCTCGTGTCCTTGGTTTCATTACCTCTACCTGTTCCACACATCCTGGCACCCTCCCTCTTCTCCTTTTCCTCGCCCTTCCTCGCGTTCGTCCCCTTTCTCCTCCAGCCACCCTGCCAAGCTGCCTCACTAATTCTTCTCAGCTCTCGTGGTTCAGTTTGAGTTAAAATCTGGAGGTTAAATTCATATGTCTTCTGGTCAAGAAAGAGAGGGAGAGAGAGAGAGAGAGGGAGAGGGAGAGGGAGAAGGAGAGACTGTTCGTGTGTGTGTAAGGAATGAAGAAGGAAAATAAACCCAATGAAACGAAATGAAAGAATGAAAGGAAGGAAGGAAGGGAAAGAAAGGAAGGAAAATGAAAAAGAGTGAATGTAAGGAGCGAGGTGAAGGAAAGGAAAAAGGAGAAGAAGAAGAAAGTAATGGAAAAGCTACAACTGCAAATATAAAAGAGGAACACACTCAGCGCCTCACAAATAGAGAAGAAAAAGAAAACTGAGGACAAAAGAAGAAAAAAAAAGCGAAGATAAAGAAAATTGCAACTCAGAAAAAGAGCAAAAAGTTAAAATAAGAAGAACAAGAACAGAGGAAAAAAAAAAAAATGTCACACTTCACAAATAAAGGAAAACAACAAAACAAAATGAAAACAAGAAAAAACTGAACAAGACAAAAAAAAAAAAAATAACAATGCTATTCTCTCACCTTCAACTCTCACGAAAACCTTGTCTTCACTATGTACACTAACCTGTCTTCAAATATAACAAGAAAAACCTGTACACAAAAGCCTCAAAATACCTCAAAATGGCTCAAAAATGCCTTGAAACGCCTCATAATGTCTCAAAATGCCTTAAAATACCTCAATATGACTTAAAATGCCTCAAAATGTCCCAAAAATGCGTTAAAAGCTTCAAAATGTCTCAAAATGCCGCAGAAATGCCTCAAAATATCTCAAAAAACCTCAAAATGCCTAAAAAATGTTCAAATGCCCAAAGAATGCCTCGAAATGCGTCAAAAATTCTAAAAATGCCTTAAAATGCCTAAAAAGCTTCAAAATCCCTCAAAATACCTTAAAAGCTTCAAAATGCCTCAAAATACCATAAAAACCTTCAACATTTCCCTTCTCGCTGTCTCAAAATGCCTTAAAATGTCTGAAAAGCTTCAAAATGCCCAAAAAATGCCTAAAAAAAACTCCAAATGCCTTAAAATTGCCTAAAAACTCTAAAATGCCTTAAATTGCCTCACAAGCTTGAGAAATTTCCCTCCAAACACGAAATACAAAAATGAAATAGGACACGGAATTTCCACCAGGTGATTTCCAGCAGGTAAGGAAATTTGCAGGTAAATGAGTCACGCCCCGACGCTGCACTACTTCATTCTCTCTCTCTCTCTCTCTCTCTCTCTCTCTCTCTCTCTCTCTCTCTCTCTCTCTCTCTCTCTCTCTCTCTCTCGCATGGTAGAGTAGCCTTCAAGGAAACAAAAGGAGAGGAATAGGAGGAAACGATGATAAGACGGAAGAAAAGATGAAAGCATGAAAGACAAACTGGAGGAAATGAGTGTGGCCGAGGAGGAAAGAAGGAGGAAAGAAGGAAAGAAGGAGGAAGAGAAGGAGGAAGAGAAGGAGGAAGAGAAGGAGGAAGATAAAGGACTGGAGAGAGAGAGAGAGAGAGAGAGAGAGAGAGAGAGAGAGAGAGAGAGAGAGAGAGAGAGAGAGAGAGAGAGGCAATACACTCAAGATAAGGGAGGACGTAAAAATACAAGAATTGCAGGAAATAAATAAGAAAACAAACATACTGAAAGATTCTCGAGGCTAAAAAGACAAGAAATTAACAAATGGACATAAAAAAAGAACAAAAAAAAGAGAGAGAGAGAGAGAGAGAGAGAGAGAGAGAGAGAGAGAGAGAGAGAGAGAGAGAGAGAGAGACGCCCACTGCAGTCACCCTTCCAAACATTCCAAACACACAGACACCCAGTTAATCACGAGGTTATTGGGTTTTCTACACCAACATCTGGAAGTGGCGGGAACGTTAGCAAGGCGTCAAAACAAGACAGGACACGAGAGATTTGGGTTCTAATTGCTCTCTCACCACGACTAATTTCTAAGGGCACAGAGATAATTAGCCATGTTTTCTAGAGTGTTTTTTCCTAGTTAATAATGTAGAATGTAGTGTCACTTTGCCTCTAGGATTGTAAAACCACCTTAAAAATTGCTCTTCTCTCTCATTACGACTGATTTCCAAAGCCACAGGGATGATTAGCCGGGTTTTCTATAGTGTGTTTCCAGTTAATAATGTAGAAATCTTGTCACTCTGCCTCTAGGATTGTAAAAAAACACCTTAAAAATCGCTCTTCTCTCTCTCTCTCTCTCTCTCACTACGAATGTTTTCCAAGGCCACAGAGATAATTAGCGGGATTTTCAAGAGTGTTTCTCCAGTTAATAAAGCAAAAATCTTGTCAATCTGCCTCTAGAACAGTAAAAACAACATCAAAACTCGTGAAAACGTAAATAAAGTCTCTAAATAGCAGAAGTGAAGCGCAGAAGTGTTTGAGAATACTGTTCCTGGGTGTGAGTGAGTCAGGCTAATGAAAAAACAGCTACCCTTGTTACCACCTCCTTAAGGCTGACTGTGTGTGTGTGTGTGTGTGTGTGTTTTCCAGTTCCTAGTCTTTGCCGCGGGTTTAGAGTTTAAATCAAAGTCACGAGAAGGAACTGTGTGTATTTCAGGATCCTTCATCTCTTTTGCCACGTGGAGAAATGAAAATGGTTTGTGTTTTGAGTCATGATAAAGTAGTGGTTCTGTTTTCAGGCTGTGGTGTAATGGTGGGTGTTTTCTCTGAAGCTGCAATGAAAAGTGGATATTCTCAAGTGTTCCATCTCTATTTTATTACCAAGTGAAAGAATGAAGTGAATTTACGCATTTTCTCTCTGTCTCTCTGTCTCACTCTGTGTCTCTGTCTCTCTGTTTCTCTCTCTCCATCTTACTAAAGCTTCCGTGACTTCCTCTTCTACTAATATTCACATCAGTTCTTCTCTCACTATCTTTTCTTATTTCTATCTTTATCTTTATCTTCTTGCTTGATTCTTGCCTTCACTTTAAGTCTCCCATATTGATTTACACAAAGAGAACAAGTTTATCTCTACAGGTAATCACAAGTAACGGTTTTAGTCTAGTCTCACGCTCACCGCCCTTGTCACGTCGAGAAGGTGTCTGTTCCCAAGCCCGTGATAATTGGCAGGTACTTCATCTGCAAGGCTCTCGTTCATTGGGACACATACAGTGATCTCGTTATGTAAATTGGACTCAAGATACACGTTAACAGAGACGCGCCTGGCTTGTCTGACGCAGCGGGTAATGAACGCACCTCAAACTCATCGAAGCAACTCAAAGGCCGCGAGGAAACTACAGAGACACACCAAAATACCGCCCAGGTCATCAGGTATTCAGAGGGCGTGGTGGTGCGGCGTCCCTATTGGTTAATTCATGCGCCACTCTGACACCCCAGACCATCGTGTGCTGCGGTGTTCTATAGGGACGTATTCAGAAACGCTTTGCTCTCTCACCACGACTATTTTTCAAGACCACAGGGATGATTAGCGAGGTTTTCAAGAGTGTTTCTTCAGTTTCCAGTTCTCCAGTTCTCCAGTTTCAAGACATTTGTTCCTTAATCTTAGCTAACTCTTCTCTTTTCTTGAAGGTAACCAACACAAGTTTCTTCTTATATTTTGTTGCCCATGGCTGTCTTCCCTCCCGCATAAAAAGTTAATAATGTAGATATTTTGTATTAAAGGGGTTAGAGACATACTATGAACGAAACATGGAATTGTGAATGCGTTAACTTATCTATTCATTTATTCTTACGTAAGAGGCGCACCGCTCATGGGCAGCAAAACTAAGAGAAAGGAAGAAAGATAAAAGAGTCACATTGAGTCCCCGGTCCCAGAAGAGAATCAGAAAGCAGTAAAGAAAACGGACAACTCTGAATTTCAAAGTGGAGACAAAAACCAGCAATTATGAAGGAAAAATAAGCAATTACCAAACTTACTGACAGGATTATTTTTTCTTTTTTCTTTCTCTTTTCTTTCTTCATTTCATTTCCTTTCCTTTTTCTTTTTTTTTTTACAAGAACGATGTTTCCTCCTCCTCCTCCTCCTCCCTCCTCCTCCTCCTCCTCCTCCTCCTCCTCCTCCTCCTCCTCTTTAGTATATTCCTCTCTGTAATTTCTTCTTTCATCTTTAAGCTTCAGGGATCAAAGATGCGCTCTCTCTCTCTCTCTCTGTATGTGTGTGTGTGTGTGTGTGTGTGTGTGTGTGTGTGTGTGTGTGTGTGTGTGTGTGTGTGTGTGTGTGTGTGTGTGTGTGTGTGTGAGAGAGAGAGAGAGAGAGAGAGAGAGAGAGAGAGAGAGAGAGAGAGAGAGAGAGAGAGAGAGAGAGAGAGAGAGAGAGAGAGAGAGAGAGAGAGAGAGAGAGAGAGAGAGAATGAGTTTTTAAGCCTATCGAATTGAAGTCCATCTCCCACCTCTCTCTCTCTCTCTCTCTCTCTCTCTCTGACCCCATCGGATGCTCGGGAATATGTTAAATAATTCCTTAAGGTCTGCTGGGGAGAGATATCCAACATTAGGCATTCAGACCCTTGTTGTGGCTGGCGACTGTTTAATGAAGGAGCTGAACTAAAAACGAAACCCTTCCTCTTCTTCTCCCTTCCTCCCTTTCTCCCTTCAACACAAAGACCTAGACACCTTTCACAGATAGAGAGGCGCGTAGGTAGATTGAAAGACAGGTAAAGAAAAAACAGAATAAAGATAATAATACACTAAAACACGTAGCAATTTAACCCTTTCTTCGCTTTCCTAATAAAGATAGACGGGCTTCATAGACAGAGTAAGATGATAGACAGATTGAAAGACAGACAGATTAAATAAATACCGTGGCAATCAGAAAAAATATACTAAATAAAACAGCAATTTAACCCTTTCTTCTCTTTCCCCATAAAGAAAGACGGCCTTTATAGACAGAGGAGTAAGCTGACAGACAGATAGAAAGACAGATGGATAAGAAAAACCGTAGCACTTGAAAGAATACACTAAGACAGACAGCAAATTAACTCCTTTCTTCCTTTTCCCTACAAAAATAAACGGTCTTCTCAATTTGACGGACAGATGGAAAGACAGACAGATGAAATAAATACTATAGCACAGAAAAGAATATACTAAAACAGACAGCAACTTAACCCTTTCTTGCCCCATTTCCCTCCATAGACAGCGGAGTAAGTTGACACAGACAGAAAGACAGGTAGACAGATAGACAGAAACACATCAAAAACTCGTAGCACTTAGAATACACTAGAAGAGGGAGCAAATAAAGTAGAAGACATGAATTATAAAAGTTCATAGGAAGGAGGATGCTACAGGTGGAAGACGGAGGCGTAGGCGATGACGAAGGCGGAGACGGAAAGGAGGACAAACTCAACCAAATAAAAAACAAAACAAAAAAACAATCACAACACGAAGCTAATTGACAGAGTGACACACTGGCGATACTAGAGGCTGGAAAAAAATATCAAACCAACGCGGAACTTAGATATGGGAGCGTAAATGATGCCAGGAAGAAGAAGATGAAGAAGAAGAAGAAGAAGAGAAGAAGAAGAAGAAGAAGAAGAAGAAGAAGAAGAAGAAGAAGAAGAAGAAGAAGAAGAAGAAGAAGAAGAAGAAGAAGAAGAAGAAGAAGAAGAAGAAGAAGAAGAAGAAGAAGAAGAAGAAGAAGAAGAAGAAGAAGAAGAAGAAGTAGAAGAGGAAAAAAAGAAGAGAGAGAGAGAGAGAGAGAGAGAGAGAGAGAGAGAGAGAGAGAGAGAGAGAGAGAGAGAGAGAGAGAGAGAGACCTGACCTTCACTGGACACGTCAGGACCATAGCCAAGAAAGCCGCATGGAAACTTAGTTGCATCCGGCGCGTCTCACATCTCCTCGACTCCCAGGGAATCTCCACCCTATATGCAGCTCAAGTCCGCCCCCTCATGGAGTATGCCCCTCTCACCTGGTTGTCCTGCCCCCCTCATACTTAAGCCTTCTTGACAAGATCCAGCATCGAGCACAACGCTTGATACGTCTAAAGGCCCCGCCAGACCAGCCGTCCCCTACCATGCAGCCTCTTCAGCAGCGTCGTGATGTGGCAGGGTTGTGTGTCATCTTCAAGACTCATAAGCAAGGCGCCCCGCACCTGACTGCACTCCGCCAGCCCTGGGCTCAGCCACATGGCCACACCACCAGAGCTGCCACATCCAGGGTTCACCAACTCGTCGTCCCTTTTGCTAGGACGGAGACCTTCCTTCGCTCCTTCCTTCCACGTTACACGCGAATGTGGAACCATCTGGTTATGCAGACACAGCTTCACTACACCACCTCCCTACACACCTTTAAGTCTGCTGCCAATGCATGGATTAAACAACCATAGCATGTAAATAGCACATGTACTGTACGTGTTTGTATAATTGGTAATTTCGTTTTGCATATTTTAGTTGTTCCATGTATTTAATTCCATGTCAAAGACAGTTTTCAGCAACTCTACTGAAGCTCTTCACTAACCAATGTATAAAAAATACGTAAAAAAAAAAAGAGAGAGAGAGAGAGAGAGAGAGAGAGAGAGAGAGAGAGAGAGAGAGAGAGAGAAGAGGTGAATAATCTACTAAGGTGTAATGTACTACTGCAATCTTCCTTCCTGCCACCATCGCCTCCCTTCCGCCCGTCACAACCACTAACCCAGAGTCCCTAATGTAATTGCCTTCATCTCCCTCTTCAACAATGGTGGGCTCGAAATTACTACCAATCATTAAAGCTGGTCAGTTCACTCGTGTCCACTCCGCCTTTACCCAATGATCCAGAACACCTGACTGGCCCTCCATGTGACAGCGGCAGTGTGTTATGGTGTTGTCTGTAGTATATTTTGGTGGTAACTGTATGATAAACGAGGCCATCAGGTCGTTAGCCACAAGTGAATAGGATACTTTAGCCCCCTTCAGTACCAGGGCACGTTTCCATATTCACTCTGCTTACTGTTTGGTGATTTTATACAGCTTCAGAAGCTCATGTGGGGGGAATAAAATGGTGAAGACTTCGGCCATAAGTCTTCTGACCTCCACAGATCCTTTCTAATGTTAATAAAAAGGTCTAACCGAACACAAATCTCTAGGTAAAAAAAGAATTCCAGTATTGAAGAGTTTATAACTAAAAAATACTTTAAAATTCCACAGATATCAGTAATAATAACTTTCTCCTTACATTCCCCAGCGTTACTCGGAAAACTATTTGTTGCTTCCACTTGTCAATGTAATAGAAGGAGGTGGCGCCTTGGGAAAACCTCCACGTGGCAGCCATACCACTTTCTTATCTCGGGAGAGACTGATTTAGGCTTACGGGGCCGTCGTGTGCTGCGTTCGGGGCGTGCTGGAGGATCGAGGAGGGGTCGGATGCGAAAGTAATAAAGCTCCTGTTTCGTTCGTTAACTTGAGGACGTTTCGAGGAGAACCTGGCGGGTCTTGACGGAACCTGACAGGAACTGACGGGACCTGATGGGATATTACAGAAGGGAAGGCGAGAAGTGCGAGGCTGGATGGGGCTGAGAAAGGGACCGTATTGCTGGTGTCTTTAGTTATTTGTCTGTGTGCCACTCTATTTTGGGTACTGTGTCCTGTGTGTCTATCTGTATCTTGTGTTCCGTGTGTTTTCTTTCGTGTTTCGTGTGTCTCGTGCTGTGTTTTGCCCTGCTTGTCTCGAGTCTCGTGTCTTTTATGGAGTCAATTCGCTGGAGCATCAGAGAGGATTTGCCGCAACGAGGGTCAGGAGATGGCGGCAGTCAGGTTCGGTTTAGAGGATGTGAAGTGTGTTGAAGTGCCAGAGTAAAGATGAAATTAGCTTCGCATGAGAGAGACTTGCTTACTAAAACAACTGAAGTCACGGAAATAAAACAAAATGAAAGTAAAAGAAGGAAAAAAAGAGAGTGAAGGAGAGAGAAAAAAAAATGACTTGAAGTGCCACATGTAGGATAAACTAGCCTCGCATAAGAGAGACTCAAATCTTACAACAAATGAGAAAAAAAAGAAAGAAAAAAAAGAAAAAAAGAGAAAGAGAATGAAAAAAACACCAAACATTACAACGAAAGAAAAAAAAGAAAAGAAAAAAAGAAAAAAAACATGAAAAACCAACATAAAACACAAACACACAAGAACGAACCAAACTACCTACAGAGATAGAGATAGAGAGAGAGAGAGAGAGAGAGAGAGAGAGAGAGAGAGAGAGAGAGAGAGAGAGAGAGAGAGAGAGAGAGAGAGAGAGAGAGAGAGAGAGAGAGAGAGAGAGAGAGAGAGAGAGAGAGAGAGAGAGAGAGAGAGAGAGAGAGAAAGAGAGAGAACACACTACTCACTACTTTCTCTGTTATTTTATGTGAGCTTCCTTGGCCAGACACACGGAAGGGTTCATTCTCGCAGTGTTTGGTGAGGTAGACGAGGCAAGAGGCTCCGTCACCTTTGATCCCCGGCTCTTTTATCTTTATGACTCAGGTAATTGTGGGAGTTTGTTTGTATATACGTGTTAAATGCAGTGGAACAGAAGCTAGGATGTACGGAGGAGGAACAGAGAGAGAGAGAGAGAGAGAGAGAGAGAGAGAGAGAGAGAGAGAGAGAGAGAGAGAGAAAGGAGTGAGGGAAATAATGGAGGGGTGGAAGAGAGGGAGGAGGAGGAGGAAGAGTGATAAAACTGCGTATCTAAACAGGCAGCAACGAGATACACACACACACACACACACACACACACACACACACACACACACACACACACACACAGAAAATGTCACAAACCTTTGCCTCCTGTCCGTCGCGGGTGACACACGAGGCAAGACAGGACACGCTGATCCAGACACACAAAATTTGCATCACACACGACACCGGAAACTGTTCTTTTGAATTTCGTAGGTAAGACAACACACACACACACACACACACACACACACACACACACACACACGGAAAAAAAGCCAAAAAGAGGCCAAGTTTTTTTTATGCAAGAGGGAAACTAGCTAAGGGAAAAAAAAGATAAAAGGCACTCTTAATTAAAATGCTAGTTCCCTTAAAGATTGGTGAAGAATTAGACAAAATTTAGGGACAAATGTCTTGAAACCTCCCTCTTAAAACTTGAGCTAATTTAACAAAACCCATTTCTTAAACCTAACCTAACCTAACCTAACCTAACCTAACCTAACCAAACCTAACCTAACTTAACCAAACCTAACCTAACCTAACCAAACCTAACCTAACCAAACCAAACCTAACCTAACCAAACCTAACCTAACCTAACCAACCTAACCAAACCAAACCTAACCTAACCTAACCAAACCTAACCTAACCTAACCTAACCTAACCAAACCCTAACCTAACCTAACCTAACCTAACCTAACCTAACCAAACCTAACCTAACCTAACCTAACCTAACCAAAACCTAACTTAACCAAACCTAACCTAGCCTAACCAAACCTAACCTAACCTAACCAAACTTAACCTAACCTAACCTAACTCTACACACCTTCCTTTTACACCTGTAGAATTAGCTTTACCTGGATAACAAGCCCACAGACACACACCTTCAATCCTTCAATCACCTGCCCTGAACACGTCACTGATAAAGATAAACAGCACCACACAGCAGAACAGCCTTCTTTACACATCGTCTGGTAATCTCGTAATGCTCAGCCAGGTAACAAAAACACACGTACTTATTTCATTTTCTCTCTTTTCTACGCCTCTCTTTTGTATCTCTACCTCCTTCTTCCTTTCTCACGCACTATTCTATCTCTTTCAGCATTTACTCCTGTCTCACTCCCATTTATTTTCTATTCTCTTTTATCTCTACGTCAGTCCTCTTTCATTCCTCATACACTATTCTATTTCTCTCTCTCTCTCTCTCTCTCTCTCTCTCTCTCTCTCTCTCTCTCTCCTTTCTCACACACTATTTTATCTCTTTAAGCATTTACTCCTGTCTTACTAACATTCTTTTTCAATTTCTATCTCTCTCTCTCTGTCTTTTATCTCTACGTCCGTCCTTCTCTTTCCTTCCTCACTTACTATTCAATTTCTATATCTCTCTCTTTTATCTCTCTGTGGCCTTGGAAAATAGTCGTGGTGAGAGAGTAAAACGTTTTCAATCAAGTTTTTACGGTTCTAGAGACAGTGATGACAATATTTCTACATTATTAACTGGAGAAACACTTGAAAATCCCACTTATCTTTTTCTACCTTTCTGATCCTTACACTCTCTTATCTTTTTCTACCTCATCCTTTTTTTCCCTTTTAGCTCTGTTCTTTTTCCTTTGTCCCTCTCTGTTCCTCCCTCCTCCGCACGTCTCGCCTGTGTGTCTCTAGGAAGGCGGAGGAGGTACAAGAGTTTAAGGTTTAGTGGCACAGTCATCTCGTAATTCCGTATGCAGGTGGCTGGTGTGACAGGAGCAGTGGCAGTGTTCTTTGTATTCGTATTCCTCACTCGTTTTGTTTTCATGAATGCAGTGGTGGAAAAGAATAGCCAGTGTGTGTGTGTGTGTGTGTGTGTGTGTGTGTGTGTGTGTGTGTGTGTGTGTGTGTGTGTTGGGTGGGTTAAGAGAAGTGTTGAATTTGTGATGTGTGTGTGTGTCTGTTTATCTCCTGCTTTTGTTGTTTCTGCTTTTTGATCGTGTGAGAAAGCAAAGGGACACGAGAAGTTCTAAATGGAAAGGGACAATTTTTCGTTTTCTTTCATAAACGATACAAAAACTGAAAAAAAGCGGAAAAAAGTGTCCAATGATTTTTTTTTTTATATATTCTAATACGAAAAAAGACGAAAGGAAAACACAAACCACTGAGGCGAGAGGAAACAAAAATGAATACAGCACAGAAGATATAAGCGATTGAATAACTGTTCTTCCCCTCCTCTCTCTCTCTCTCTCTCTCTCTCTCTCTCTCTCTCTCTCTCTCTCTCTCTCTCTCTCTCTCTCTCTCTCTCTCCCGGAAGCTAAATCAAATTAGGACGAAACTCACCCAGACCCACGCAAACACCCACACACACACACACACACACACACACACGAGGCGTCTTACAAGAAGTGTTTTCGAAAGCAACAGACACTTCACACAGGTAGGGACGAGAAAAGTGAGAGGAGAAAATTTACTATATTGCTTTCAGCCTCCATGTCTTTCAAACACCTCCCGGCCAACCTATCTGTCTGCCTGTCTGTCTGCCTGCCTGCCTGTCTGTCTGTCTGTCTTTTTCCCTCTCCCCGAGCCCTGAAGGTGATGACAAGCAGACAAACAGACATTTGTTGAAGTTGGTGAAGTTTTCGGGATTTTTTTTCATCAGCAGGAAGAGAAAAATGTTAACCTGAGATGTGGAAACCGTGAAGTGACAGAGAGAGAGAGAGAGAGAGAGAGAGAGAGAGAGAGAGAGAGAGAGAGAGAGAGAGAGAGAAATAAAAACACATCTCTCTCTCTCTCTCTCTCTCTCTTTCTTTTTCTCTCCATCCTTTCAGGTAAAAAACGAAGTGAGGGAAAAGGGAAATGCAATAACAGGAAGAAAAAAAGTGAAAAAGAAAGAAGAGGAAAACTTAGGAATTTGACCCAAACAGGCGTGACACAATGACAGGAAAAGAAGGAAAAGAAAAAAGTAACTAATGGATTTTTCTTAATGCAAACAATATGTCACTTACACTCGTTCTTCTCTTCCTCCTCTCCTCCTCCTCCTCCTCCTCCTCCTCCTCCTCCTCCTCCTCCTCCTCCTCCTCCTCCTCCTCCTCCTCCTCTTCTCCTTCGTCTTCCTTCTCCTCTCTCTTTTTTTCTTCTTCTTTTTCTCCTTCTCCTCCTCCTCCTCCTCCTCCTCCTCCTCCTCCTCCTCCTCCTTCTCCTCCTCCTCCTCCTCCTCCTTCTCTTCCTCTTCTTCTTCTTCTTCTTCTTCTTCTTCTTCTTCTTCTTCTTCTTTTTCCTTCCTTCTCCTTGTTTATTCTTCCCTATATCTTACCGTAATCTTTCTTTTTCGTTTATATTCCTGTATTTCCATCTTGTGTGTTTGTTTCTCCTCTTCCTCTCTTAGCTTTCCACCTCTTTTTTTTTTATCACTTACTCGATTCACCCTTATCATTTCTCTACCTTTTCAACCTTTTCCTCTTTAAATTTCCTCTACCTCCTTTGTTACCTCCACACGCATGGTCTCTTCTACCTCCTCCTCCTCCTCCTCCTCCAACTTTCTCCTAATTTTTTTTCCTCTCATCTCGCGTCAACAACCTGGGAAGGGGGTCGCTTTGTATAATCTTCCCCTTACACATCTCTCACGCGGTAAAGATTTGTGCGCTGAGACTCAGAGAAGCGTCAGCTCAACACTCAGATATGAAATAGTTTACGGTAGTTTTCATAACATGTTTTTCTCGTGTTTCATCTTCTCCTTCTGTTCTGGTAAGGTTCTTGTTTTTTTTTTTTAAATTACATCTGTGTCTCATTCTTTACTTATTTTCTTCGTCTTCTTTTTTTCTCTATTTTTGTAATTTCTTTCTTCGTTTATGTCTTCTTTATTTTCTGCATCATTTGTTTCTTATTTATTTTCTTCGTCTTCCTTCTTCTCTCTATTCGTTGTCCTTTCTTTCTGTCTATTCTTCGTTTATGTCTTCTTTTTTTTCTTCATCATCATCTGTTTCTTATTCATTTTTTCGTCTTTCTTCTTCTTTCTACTCCATGTCCTTTCTTTCAGTCTATTCTTCGTTTATGTCTTGTTCTTCTCCTTCACCACCATCATCATCATCATCTTGTAACTCTTCTCTCACATATTCCATCACGTATTTCATCTTCTGTTTCTTTTCTGCTTAGATTTTTACTTCTTTTCTCATGTTCTGTTTTTCATTCTTTATTCCTTTTCTTCGTCTTTCTTCTCCTCTTCATTCTCTTTCAATCTTCTCACTTATTTCTCCTCCTTCACCACCACCATCACCATCACCATCTTGCCTAACTCTCCCCTTATATATTCCATCACCACCTATTTTCTTCATCTTCCTTCTCCTCTCCATTCTTTACCCATTCTTTCAATCTTTTCTTCGCTTATTTCTCTTCCTTCACCATCACCATCACCATCTTGCAATTCTTCCCTCACGTATCCATCACCATCATTCCTTCCATCACTCTCTCTGCTTTCATGTAAATTTTCTCGCTTCATTTCATCCCCTTCTCCTCCCAGACAGCTCGAACGCACCCTCAAGGTCTTCATGTCTTCGTCTTAAAGCGCTTCCTTCCTCTCCTTATCTCATTGCTGCTAATTGTCAAGAAGGAAGGAAAGGAGAGCGGGTTCTTGTCACACATTCCCCTACGCATCCTTACCCCTCTGAAGGTGTCCCAAGTGTTGATGCCTTTGAAGAGGGCACATTGCACTTTCAGGAGGGCGTCTAGCAAGACGAGACCATTGGGAGGAAGTGATGAGTGAGGTGAGAGAAGTTGGTGCATGTGTGGTGAAGGGTGTGTGTGTGTGTTGGGAGGAGACACTGTATATACACAAGTCCAGGGCAGGTTTAAGGTGTTAAGAACTGCTTGCAAATTATTTTCCAACTATCTGGACACCATTTGGACACTATCTCTGAGCTACGTTTGCTGACACGGGAGGATTCAGTAAACAGAAACATCCTTCCACGAAAAGGAAAGCCTGCTGTTGTCTGGCGAGCTTTTGTAATATTTCATCCTCTGCAGTTCGGCCAGCCAGCCATGAAAGCAGCTAACCAGACACCCACACCCACCCACACCCACACACACACACACACACACACACACACACACAATTACGTACTCACCAAGCCAATAAAGATACAGAAAAGCTTCACCACATCAGTATAAGCAACAGAATAGACTATTATTATTGCTATCATTATCATTATTACTAAACTCACGTACTCACTCACACACACACAGTCACGTACTCACCAAGCCAATGAAGATACAGAAGAGCTGCACCACATCAGTATAAGCAACAGAGTAGAGACCTCCGAAGAGAGTGTACAGCACCGCGATGGCCGCCGAGACGATGATGGAGAGAGTGTTGTTGATATCCAAGATGACGGCCAGCGTGGAGCCTGCGAGGGAGCGTTGAAGTGTTTAAAGTGTCTAGAATGCAACTGGTGTGATTACTGGGGTTGATTAGAGTGTGCAGGAGTCCAGATAGAGTAAAAAAATGAGAGTTGAAGTGGTAGAAGAGGGAGCGTTATTCCCATTACGAGACTGAAAGGATTCCGTGTCGTGGAAACCAAAAGGCGATTTTGAGGTAAAGAACGGGATGAACTGGCGGGAGAATCAGGGAGGGTGTGGGATTGTGCTATTTTGACCTGAAAGAGACTGGGAGGGACAGAAAAAGTGTGGAATTGGCTTACTGCAGGACTGGGAGAGACTGGGAGGGACTGGGAGGGACAGGAAAGGTGTGGGATCGTGTTATTTTGAACTGAGACAGACTGGGAGAGACTGGAAGAGATTAGGAGATACCGGGAGGGACTGGGAGACACTGGGAGATACTGGGAGGGCATGGGAGAGATTAGGAGAGACTGGGAGACACTGGGAGATACTGGGAGACACTGGGAGTGACTAGGAGAGACTGAGGGAGGCTGGGAGATACTGGGAGAGACTGGGAGAGACTGGGAGAGACTGGGATAGACTGGGAGGGACTGGGAAAGACTATGGGAGACTGGGGAAGACTGGGAGGGATTGGAACTGGTGGAGAGAGTGGGTGTGCTGTATCACGTTACTGGGAGAGACTAAAAGTGTTGTAAAGTGTACTGGGAGATTGAATGCTGTGTGTTATTTTGATGGGATTAGTAAAGAGGTGAGGATTATAAACTTTGTAACTAGCATCTCTCTCTCTCTCTCTCTCTCTCTCTCTCTCTCTCTCTCTCTCTCTCTCTCTCTCTCTCTCTCTCTCTCATTTTTTCATCTCCAGTTTTCCAGTTTTCCAGTTTTCCAGTTTGTCACTCCTTCCTCTTCATATTTTTCTGTTTTATGTATGCGTTTTTTTTTTCCTGTTTTATCTTTTCTTTTTCATGTTCGTAGTATGTTTCCTTTTCCCTCCCCATCCTCATTTCCTCTTGCTGGTTTCATTCTTTATCCCTGTTCTTTATCATCTCGTTGTGTCTCTTCTCTTGTTCTCTTTTATCTCTCACTGTCACTTATTTCTCCTATCTTTCTATTGCTAAGCTTCATTTTTTTTCCCCTCACTCATTTCCATCCATCTCCTTTTTTACTTTGAATCCTTTCCACAGTCCTCGAATATTCTACTTCATTTTTATTTTTCCCTTCCAAGATCTCCATATTTTTTTTCAGTCTTTTTTCCCTCCATCCATAACCTACTTTCTTGATTCATTCTTGTTCTTTTTCATCTGCATCTTCCTTCACGATTGAACTTCTCTCTCATCCTCGGTTTTTTCTCTCTTTCTCTCACTTTTACAACTTTTCACGTCAGTCTCCCTCCTTGACACACATCCACAGGGAGATTCCTGCTGCAGATATATGGGTTAAGTTGAAAATCCTACGTGTTTGAGTCAGTCCTACAAAAGGGCACCAAGATATCTGGAAAGTCACCTACACGCATTCTTACACACACACACACACACACACACACACACACACACACACACACACACACACACACACATACATATGGACTCTCTACACACGCATGGACTCTCTCTCTCTCTCTCTCTCACACACACACACACACACACACACCTAAACACACACACACGTAGCACATCTCATCATGCAAAAAATACACGAAGGAATGAGAGAACAAAATGAAGACGAATAGGGGCACTGAAGATGAGGTACAGGAGCCATAACACACTGACAAAGCCCCACTAAGCCCTGCCAAGCAACACAAGAGACTTAAGAAGCTGCCCAACACACACAAAGGAGAAGACAACAAAAAGAAACTGGCCCACATAAGAGATAACAAGCAGGAGAGGCGAGCTATGAAGAGCTATGACACAAACTAACAAGACTACTTTATAACACCACACAAAACAGACACAGAGGAGAGAGAGACGCCAGTATTCAGAAACGCCTTCCCTTCTCAGTACGACAATTTACCAAGGCCACAGAGACGACTAGCAGAGTTTTTGAGACGGCTTTTCCTTTTAATAAACCAGATATCTTGCCAATCTATCATCACAACCATAAAAATACTCTTAAAAA
>NC_059299.1:1595000-1602500 GCF_017591435.1 Portunus trituberculatus
GAATTACTGTAATTAATCTTCCCTCTCTCTCTCTCTCTCTCTCTCTCTCTCTCTCTCTCTCTCTCTGCTCCCTGTTTCTCCTCCTCCTTCATTTAATTTCCTCTCGCTCCATTTCCTCTTCCACTTCCTGTTTTTTGTTTTCTTTGCATTATTTTTCTCATTTTCTCTTTCCCCACTTTCTGTGATTCTTTTCTAACTCTCTCTTTGTTCTTCTCTTCTCCGTCTTTTCTCTTTCTTTTCTTTACGTATTTCTTGTTTCACATTGTTTTGTTTCTATTCATATTCTTTCATATTATTTCTATTCATTTTCTCATAATGTCTGTCTGTCTGTCTGTCTGTCTGTTTGCCTGTCTGTTTGTCTGTCTTTCTGTCTGTCTGTCTGTTTGCTTGTGTGTTTTCTTATTTAGTTATCTCAGTTTCAGTAGAGAGAGAGAGAGAGAGAGAGAGAGAGAGAGAGAGAGAGAGAGAGAGAGAGAGTAATCAATAGTGGAATCAAAGTCTTTTAAGTAATTAGGTACTTCATTTCATTCAACCAATCACGTTAAGTAACAAGAAATAAAAAAAAAATAGTTAATTATTCCAGTATTTAATTAAGCAGGCAACAACAACAACAACAACAACAACAACAACAACAACAACAAACAACAAAAACTATATAATATCACAGAGCTGAGTAGGAAAGGATAGAGAGAGAAAAAAATAGCTCACACACACACACACACACACACACACACACACACACACACACACACACACACACACACACACACACACACACATTCAAGGCACTATGTAAATGAAGTCTTCTTTTCCACCACAAACTTTTAGTCACTCGATAAGATCACCTACTTTTATTGAGTCTATTAATGAATTTTGTCCGTCTGTGTGTGTGTGTGTGTGTGTGTGTGTGTGTGTGTGTGTGTGTGTGTGTGTGTGTGTGTGTGTGTGTGTGTCTTAGTCTGTCCCCACTATGTTGCAGCTGGCATTTCTCCCACACCACTCCCACTCCCACGCTATAATACAAATCATGAGTGTATTTTTTCTTATGGTTTTCAGATTGATGTGAAAATAGTTTAAGAACGTTTTTCTACTGGAACGTTTCTATGGCATTAAGATTTTTTTGTATGAGTATTTTCTATTGAGAGAGAGAGAGACACACACACACACACACACACACACACACACACACACACACACACACACACACACACACACAGACGGACAAAATTCACACACACCGCCGGGTGGAGATATTTGGGTGTGTCTCCTTTCACGTGTAGCTCCTGTTCACCTAGCAGTGAGTAAGTACGGGATGTAAATCGAGGAGTTGTGACCTTGTTGTCCCGGTGTGTGATGGGAGGTGATCAAATAGTCCTGAATTAATAAAAAAAAGGGAAGAGAGACGAAAGGGGAAGGATGAAATGAAGAGGGAAAAGGTGAAATACAATGATAAAATGTTAAATTTGCCATTCAAGATTTATTTATTTACTTTTTTTTTATTTGTGAACGTTATGAGGAATTAATATCTTTCTCCTTCTGAGCCTCATTTTCATTTTTGTTCGTCCATAAACGTTTTTTTTCCCATTTAAGAACGTTTTTCTACTGGAACGTTTCTATGGCATTAAGATTTTTGTATGAGTATTTTCTTTTGAGGAGAGAGAGAGAGAGAGAGAGAGAGAGAGAGAGAGAGAGAGAGAGAGAGAGAGAGAGAGAGAGAGAGAGAGAGAGAGAAAGAGAACGAGACGAACGAACGAAAGAACGAAAGAAAGAAAAAGAAAGAAAGAATGAAGTAGAGATAATTTGAACAGTAACACAAAAGAGAGAAAAAGAAAACAGAAAAAAACACACCACGGAAATGGAACAAGAAGAAGAAAAAAAAAAAATAACAGGAAGAACACAATAACAAGGAGGAAGAGGAACCAGTTAATAAAGATAGCGAGAAACAAGAATAAAGGAAGAGATGCAGCAAAACGCAAATGAAAGAGAGAAAAAGAAGAGGAGAAAAAGAGGAGGAGAGAATAGAGACAACAAAAAAAGAGAAACTGCACACCGTAATAAGTAAAAGAGGGAAAGAGAGAAGAAAGAGAAAAAAAAAGAGATGAAGAAGAAGAAGAAGAGGAAGAACAGAGGAGGGAAGGAGAGTAAATACTGTGTGGGCGGCAATGATTTAAAGCGAGAGAGAGAGAGAGAGAGAGAGAGAGAGAGAGAGAGAGAGAGAGAGAGAGAGAGAGAGAGAGAGAGAGAGAGAGAGAGAGAGAGAGAGAGAGAGAGAGAGAAACAGCAAGGAAGAGGTATAGGCTCACAGCATAGGATAACAAAGGATAGGCCTACTCAACCCCCGGCCTGTGTTCCTCAGACAAGGGGGAGGTACAAAGTGGTGTCATGTCACGCGAAGGAGGGAGCTATTGGTCTATTTAACATGAAACTCTTCGCTCTCTCAAAACTCTTAGATGCCACACAAGTACACCTCTTGCTTAGAAACTCTTTGATATTCTGTCTTTTTTCTTTTTAACGCGTGAGAGGACTTTTTTCTGTAGGGAAGAGGGCCAGCCAAGGGCAAAAAAAAAAAAAAAGAAAAGATTGAAAAGAAAGGCCCACTTGAGTGCTGGCTCTCTACAACGAGGAAAAGCGTCAGCCAAAATTAAGGAGCAAATGCCTCGATACTTCCCTCGTAAAAGAAGACAAGTCGTAGGAAGTCGGAAATACAGATGCAGGGAAGGCAACGAATATATAAAGGCTCACTCAGTCCCCCTCTGCCACTCTGCCACTCTCTTCCGAGGCTACAGAAACGAAAGATAATCAGTTTCTCAAGTGTGTTTATCCTGTTAATACCTTCACTACCAGGACGTGTTTTGATGTTCTATTTACTATTTGGTGATTTTCTGCAGCTCTAGATACTTAAGTGGGGTTTAGAATAGTGAAGACTCTGGCCATTAATCTTCTGACCTCCATAGAGCCTTCCTAATGTCAATAAAAATCGTACACAAAACTTGCATTTCCATATTCACTCTGCTTATTATTTGGTGATTTTCTACAGTTTTAGATACTTAAGTGGGGATTAGAAATAGTGAAGAATCTGGCCATTAATCTTCTTACCTCCATAATATAAATAAATAACATCGTCTTTTCATACCCAAAACTGAAGGTAAAAAATTCGTTCCAGTACTGAAGGAGTTAATATCGTAAACAATCTTGTTAATATGTGACTGGAACCGTAAAAGCACCCTTGAAAAAGCCGATTAACTTAAACTAGAGCTTTTTGAAATCAGTGAGGCGTGGAAGTACTTCAAAATGTCTTGTAGTGTTTATTAGCTTGCTTCTTAAGAATGTTTATCATCGTAGAATCTCGTTAGTCTGTCACTGGAACCATAAAAACACCCTTGAAAAGCCGAGTAACGAACTAAACCAGAGCCTTTAAATTTAGCAAGGCGTGGAAGTGCTCCAGAATATTAGCCTAAGATGCGTACTCTCACGTTCTCCCGGGCATATCACCCAACGATTCCTTCAACTAACACACCATTGAACACCAAAGTGACTTCCAAGAAAGACCTCGTGTGCATTAGGCAACGCTACGCTCTCTCACTGGCGACAAAGATAAGACAACTCTCCACTGGTTCTCTTAACAATTCCAGTCATCTCTGTGGCCTTAGAAAATAGTCGTGGTGAGAGACAAGTGTTTCTGAATAAGAGCGTAAGACACGGTTTCATTGGTTCTCATGGACGTTTCACCCAATAATGAGGTCTTACAATATCACTAAATGCATGAAGGCTCCACTGACACCGGCAGTAACTCCCACCAAAGACACGTGTATTAGGAAACGCTTCGCCCTCTCGTCAGTAACATTCACAAAGGGTAAAAGGATGAAGACACGTCCTCGAGGCTTTAACGACATCACTAAATTCATAAAAGCGCCAATAAAACCTGCAGTAACTTCCACTAAGGTTTGTATTCAGTAATTGTTTAAGAGTGAGGTCTGTGTGTACTCTGAAACACGTCAAGACTTACATAGAAAGAAAAATGGGAAGATTAACCCTTTTGAGACGCATTTTTACCACGATTTATGTGTATAATTAGACGATTTTATTTGCATTAGGAAGGATCTATGGAGGTCAGAAGATTAATAGCCAGAGTCTTTACTATTTTAATCCCTACATGAGTTTCTGAAGATGTGTAAAATCGCCCAATAATAATCAGAATGAAAAAGAAAACGTGGCATGGTACTGAAGGGGTTAAGAATGCAGCTCATGGGGTACTTAAACAGGTAAAGACTTGCATGAAAGGAAAATGGGAAGATCAAGGAAGCAGCTGAGTGTATCATAGAAAACGAGGCTTTAAAACCGAGTCCCTTTGTGAGTCAAATTCCTTCGCATGTGAGTTGATTAAAGAAAATGTGAAGAGGGACACACGAGGAACATTACTTGAATATAAAAATACTTGCTTCTTATTTCAGACTTAATGGGCACTAGAGAAATTTTTACCACTCTCTCTCTCTCTCTCTCTCTCTCTCTCTCTCTCTCTCTCTCTCTCTCTCTCTCTCTCCCCTTCACAAACACCTGTCGCCTCCAACACCTGAGAAATAATGGCCAGTAATTAGTGGTGATGTGTCTTAGATTGGCGGCGTCCCTGGTGGTGATAACAGAGGAGGAGGAGGAGGAGGAGGAGGAGGAGGAGGAGGAGGAGGAGGAGGAGGAGGAGGAGAAGGATGGGTAGGAGGAGGGGAAGGAAGAGGAGGAGGAGGACTGAAAATGAAGGAAGAAGGTGGTTGTCTAAGTGATTCGAGATGATTAAGTTAATCTCTTCAATACTGGGACATATTTTTACCCTGAGATTTGTGCACGATTAGACCATTGTATTGACACTAGGAAAAGTCTATGGAGGTCAGAAGATTAAGGGCCAGAGTCTTCACTACTTTAATCCCCCACGTAAGTTTCTGAAGCTGTTTAAAATCGCCAAATAGTAAGCAGAATGAATATGGAAACGTGTCATGGAACTGAAGGGGTTAAAATCGTGTGTAACTTGAATTAAATATTTTGGGAATAGTTAAGATGTGGCATAGAAACGTTTCAAAAGATGGTCCATAGAGGGATGTGGCACTTTGATAATGCAGTGAAATTGCATCAAGTAATTGTAATAGTAATTCAGGAGCTTCAAAAGGGTTCAGATACTTTAAGAATGCAACGAAATTACATGAAATAATTGTAATAGTAATCCAGGAGTTTTAAAAGGAATCAGATACTTTAAGAATGCAACGAAATTACATCAAATAATTGTAATAGTGTCTTGATTCGATGTTCTAGGAGAGGAGTGTTGCCAATATCCAGCCAACTTTCACATACCCTCTTGCTTGAGCCGCACTCACTGTCTTCAAAGGAATATATTACTAGGAGACTCATTGACGCCTCCCTGGTATACCCCTCCCTCTCTCCTCTCCTCTCTCCCTCTCTTCCTCTCCCTCCCTCCAATTAACCTCTGCCAGATTAATAGGTCATATATCTATCTCCACGACTCCATCCAATACTCCCACGTTATGTTCTTCGCTTATCTCTCATCCTCCCACGTTAAATCCTGTTCCCCTCCTATCATCTATCCTAATTTCTCTCATTTTCCCCTCATCTATCTCTTCTTTCCTCATCCTCCCTAGTGAATGCTTGTTCCTTTCCCATCTTTTTTCTCTTTTCCTTCATTTCTTATTTCTTTTCTTCATCATTCCTGAAAAATTATGTGTCCTCATTTCTCATTTTCTGTTTTCCTCATTCTTCCTTGTGAAATCTTGTTCCCCTTCGTATTTTCCCTCATTTTCTCTTCTTTAAGTCTTCTTTTCTTTATCCTTCCACGTGAAATCTTGTTCCTTTTTTATTTTCTATCATTTACCCTCATCTTTTTGTTTTCCTTATCCTCCCTCGTGAATTCTTGCTCTCCTTCCTATCTTCTGTAATTTTCCCTCATTTTTCTCTTCTTTTCCTCATCCTACCTCAAAAATTCCTATCTCTCTCTTTTACCTTCAGTCATTTCCCTCATTTTAATTTCTTCTTTTCCTCATCTCCTCTCGTGAATGTTTGTTCCCCTCCTATCTTATCTCATTTTCCCCTCATTTCTCACTTCTTTTCCTCATCCTTTCTCGTGAATTCTTGTTCCCCTCCTATCTTTCATTTCCCTCTTTTCCTCATCCTCCTTAGTAAAGTCTGTCCCCATCCTATTTTTTTCTTTTTTCTCTGATTTCTCACTTCTTTTCTTCATCCTCTGTCGTGAAATTCTCTTCTTCTTCTTCCTAATTTATCTCATTTTCCCCTCACTTCTCTTCCTTATCCTCCCTCAAAAAATCCTGTGTCTCTTTTATCTTCAATCATTTCCCCTCATTTTTTACTTCTTTTCCTCATCCTCACACCTAAAAATTCTGTTCCCTCTCCTATATTCCCTCATTTCCCCTCATCCTATCAACTCCCTTTAAATCACCATCTCTTTTTCTCATCCTCCCCATGTGAAATAGTGTTACTTTTCCCCTCTTCTCTCATTTCCCCTTAGATCCCTCACTTCCCCTTGAAATCCCCTCATTTCCTCTCAAATATAAATGACAAAGCTGATAACGATGATAACAATGATGATAATGGTGATGATAAAGGTGATGGTGATGGTGGTAATGGTGCAAAGACAATGGACACGAACCCATTAATGAGAAAATGAGATTAGGACAGTCATCATCAGGAGGAGGTGGAGGAAAAAGAAGAAGAAGAAGAAGAAGAAAAAGAGGAAGAAGAACCATAAGAGAAAAATTAATAAGCAGAGTCCACCAACGCAAAATCCTTCACTAAAAAGAGTCTCTGAAAATTCTGTCCAAGTTTTGAGCAAATTATAACAAAGGTGATATTCAGCAACTTGAGAGAGAGAGAGAGAGAGAGAGAGAGAGAGAGAGAGAGAGAGAGAGAGAGAGAGAGAGAGAGAGAGAGAGAGAGAGAGAGAGAGAGAGAGAGAGAGAGAGAGAGAGAGAGAGAGAGAGATTGCAGGAAGATACAAAATGATAAAATGAGATTAAAAAAGACAGATAGAGAGAAAGAAAAGAAAGAGAAGAAGAAAAACGTTTAGGAAGAAAAAAATGAATATTGAGACAGGAAGGAGAACACGAGAGGGAAGGAGAGAAAAGGAATAAACTAAGAGAAAGAGAAAAATAAGAGAAAAACACGAACAGGAAGGGAAAAAGAAGAGTAAACTAAATAGAAAAATAAATAAAGCAACGGATAGGAAAGTTTTGATGAAAGTGATAGAAAAAAACTAAAAAAAGAAGAAAAATAGAAAAGGGAAAAGATGAAGAGACGTGTTAAGATCCAGGGAAAAGAAAAAAAAACATGATAAAAAGAGGGAGATACGAGAGAAGGGGAGAACGAACAGAAGAACATGGGAATAGAAAAATAGTAAAGAAAGAAAGCAAGAAAGGAAGAAAGAAAGAAAGAAAAGTTACTGAAGGGTAAATGTAGAGACGGAGGTAAGAAAAAGAGAGAGGGAGA
>NC_059299.1:1610000-1627500 GCF_017591435.1 Portunus trituberculatus
CACGCACCACCGCACCATGACGCAATCCACATAATTGAACCAAGAACTAGAGACTAAACCGTCGTCTGGGTTCAATTCAGATCAGGTATCGGAGTTTGATTACAGGTACGTGGCGGGAGAGGCTGAGGCAAGACTGAGTAGGTGTTGAGTGGCAGTGTGTCTGATTAGTTTATTGGGTTTATTGGCGCACTGGCGAATGTTGAATGTTGAATGTTGAATGTTTAGCGTTGCGTTCTTTATGTATTGGCACTGACTGGCGGGACTGGCAGGACTGGCAGGTCTGGCTGGACTGGGACTGATTGGCTGGATTCGTGAGGTGGTCTGTGTTGCGTCATTCACGGTTCAGGTGCTCAGAAGGGGAAGATAACATGTGGGAGGTGCTGTGTCCTTGTGAGTTAATTGTGTTTGTTGACCCCAATATATCAGACGATAAGTAATGGTATCTCTGCTGCTGCTACCACACACACACACACACACACACACACACACACACACACACACACACACATCTAATTAACAGGTTTCACTGCTACCCAGTTAACTGCCAGGCAAACCAAAGAAACACATCAGCTAAACATTTATTTATCCACGCTCGCTCACCTGCACATTTCCGAGTAAGGAATTAAATAAAGTCAATAGAAATCGTTAATTAAAAGCAAGCCCAATTATTTTTCTTGAGGATAATATTACTGCAACATTCACTACATGCTTTCCAATTATCCTTGATGTTTGAAGCTTTATTATTACACTCCACGTGGTGTATTATGGTGAATTAACACACAAAATTACGAAAATAATGGTACACAGATATATGCCCCAGACTTTTGGCTAACTCTACAACTCTTTAAGGGAACTGGCAATCAAGTGGGCCTTATTTATATTTGTTTTGTTGCCCTTGACCGGATTTCCTTCTTGTTATGAAAAAAAAAAGAAAACTGTTAAATACACGTGCACTCTTCTCTTCAGAATATAATGCATTAATTAACCTGGTTGCCATTTACAGTCAGGTAGAAAGAACACGAAGAAAAAAGAATCATATGAAACATTTTGAAACATTCTGAAACATTTACTTATATCAATCACCTGAACAGCGAAGGGAGGGAAAAGAAAGACGAATGAGAAAAAAAAAAAAACTGGGAAAATGCTGAAATGGAAGCGAATAAAAAAGATAGATAAGAGTAAGCAAGAGAAATTAAATACGAGTAAATAATGTAAAATATGAAAAGTGATACATGAAGATCAGCGTGTCACAAGTGGGAGGGAAAAGAGACACAGTAAAGCAGGACACAAGAGTGGAAAGACTGAAGCAGGAAAAATCTTTGGTTAACCCCGCCGTGGTACAGTGGAACCATGCGTGCTTTGGGGTCCGAGGGGTCTCCAAGCGCACGGGTTCGAATCCTGTCCACGGTCCGAGTGTAGGTTGGGCTTCCTCACTCGGGGCAACGGTTTCTTAGCGGGTGGGCTTTGAGATAGGAGGTACCCTAAAAAGTATCCCCTTTAACCTATAAATTCCCGTGAAAAGCCCACATGGTGTAAATAAAAACAAAACAAAAACAAAACTTCAGAACTATGACGCGTTCTCATATTTATTCTATTTTCTACCTGGCTATTTTATGCAGCTTCAGAAACTTATGTGGGGGTATTAAAATAGTAAAGACTAGCCAGTAATCCTTTGACCTCCATAGACCCTTCCTAATGTAAACAGAATCGTCTAATCATATCCAAACACATGGTAAAAAACCGTCTCAGTACTGAAGAAGCTAAATGAACACTATAGATAGATATATAATGTAGATAGACAGATATACAATGTAAAATAATGTAAAATATGAAGTGATACATGCAGGTAACGAGGGTAGCACAAGTGGGAGGGAAGAGAGAGAGAGAGAGAGAGAGAGAGAGAGAGAGAGAGAGAGAGAGAGAGAGAGAGAGAGAGAGAGAGAGAGAGAGAGAGAGAGAGAGAAATGATGCAGGAAATAAGTGGAAAGACTGAAACAAGAAAAATCTTTGCTGAAATGAACACGAATAAGCATGAGAAAACTAGAGCCTTTAAAAACATAATGGAGGTGCGGGAAGTGACTCTGGCATTCATTATTACATATACTCATGTTACCGCTGCCTTGGGTGACGGATGAAGCACAAAATTACTTATTATTACGCGTTATTACAATATTTCCTCTCTGACAGTGCTAGGACGAAGGGCACCCACACACATGCTATATATACATAAACTCATACAAACATACATACATACATATAAATACATACATACATACGTTCACGGATATACAGGCAAGGATATTAGTTTGTATCCGGTACACGGACGCTATATATAGTGGACATATGACTGAAATTAATGCCAGTAAGGATATCAACATTGGTAGTAGTAGTAGTAGTAGTAGTAGTAGTAGTAGTAGTAGTAGTAGTAGTAGTAGTAGTAGTAGTAGTAGTAGTAGTAGTAGTAGTAGTAGTAGTAGTAGTAGTAGTAGTAGTAGTAACGGTAGTAATGGTAGTGGTGGTAGTAGTAGTAGTAGTAGTAGTAGTAGTAGTAGTAGTAGTAGTAGTAGTAGTAGTGGTAGTATTATTATTATTATTATTATTATTATTATTATTATTATTATTATTATTATTATTATTATTATTATTATTATTATTATTATTATTATTATTATTATTATATTATTATTATTATTATTATTATTATTATTATTATTATTATTATTATTATTATTATTATTATTATTGTTTTATTGTTATTATTATTATTATTATTATTGGTTGGTGGTGGTTATTGGTTGTGTGGTGGTGGTGGTGGTGGTGGTGGTGGTGGTGGTGGTGGTGGTGGTGGTGGTGGTGGTGGTGGTGGTGGTGGTGGTGGTGGTGGTGGTGGTGGTGGTGGTGGTGGTGTGGTGGTGGTGGTGGTGGTGGTGGTGGTGGTGGTGTAATAGCAGTGGTGGTGGTGGTGGTGGTGGTGGTGGTGGTGGTGGTGGTGGTGGTAGTAGTAGTAGTGGTGGTAGTAGTAGTAACAATAAAAATAACAATAACAATAACAACAATAATAATAATAATAATAATAATAATAATAATAATAATAATAATAATGATAATAACAGTAATAGTAGTAGTAGTAGCATTACCAATAAAAGTAAAAAAACGCTTCATATTTTTGCCGCACACTCTCTTCCTCGTGCTTCCTGTCCTCCACGTTCCCCTCTGTGCTGCAAAAAAACCCAAAAAATTCACGTTTGCTGTGAGCCTCGCGTGTGACACTTTATTAATTCATTCTTCGCGTTCCAATGCCGGGGTGATGTTTTCTCTCCCTGTTCCCGGTGTTTATCGTTTTAATAAGGAAACTACAGAAAAATCACGTTTTCTCATCATATTGCAATTTCTGAATGGCTATAAAACTGTTCCCTAATAATCTGACATTGAAAAAAAGTGATAGGAAAAATATATACATTGATTTGCACTTAATTAGACGTACATTCATTACGGCTCCACTCACTGCCTTTTATTTTCTCCTCTCCCTCATGTTTTCGCTCAGATATTTGCTTAGTTTGGTGATAGTGACACTGATACATACATACATACATATATACACACCTTTGAATTCTCTTACTACTACTACTACTACTACTACTACTACTACTACAAATATTTTCCGAGTCTTCCCTCATACTACCTCTTCACCCTCTTCCTTTCACCCGGGCAGGCCTCCCTTTACCTCTCCACTTTCCTCGGAACATTACACTTTGCAATCAGACGAAGACCCCAGATTATCCTTCTTATTTGACCATATTCTCATCGTTAATCTTTTCCTCTTTTTCGTCCCTCTAGATTCCTTTACCTCCTTCACTGTGCCATCTCCTCCTGCTCCTCTTTCTCCTTCTTCTCTTTTTCCTTCGTCTACATCATCTCTTTATCGATTTTGCGTTTTCTTCCTTTCTTTTACATTTTCTCTTTCCTCATTTGAGTCCAGGTTTTATCTTCCTTCCTGTATTTCTTTCTCATTTCCTCCTCCTCTTCTTCCTCTTCTCCTCCACCTCTTCATTTCCTCTACTCACAACTTCCTCTGGTTGTTTCTCCTCTTCTTTCCACTCTTCCTTGCCCTCCAGCACTTTTTTCCCCCTATTTTTCCCCTCCATTTACGTTTTTCCCACTTTCTTTTTCCTCCCAGTGGTCATTTTTTTCCTCTCCACTCTTTACTCCCTCATTACTCACACTTACTCTTAATACCACTTTACTTATTACATTTCTCCCCCTTCTACCTCATACTCCTCTCCCTTTGCTCTCATTTTCTCTCCTCTCCCTTCCTTTACTCTGTCACTTTTCTACCTTTCCACTGTCACTTTGCTGCTAATCCCTCTCGTTTCCATCCCTCCATTCTCTCTGTCTCCTCCTGTCCCTCAACTCCAAGCCTACCTCCTCCCTCTCTCTCTGGGTTCCCCTGATGCAAAATATGAGCCAATAAAACGTTCACTTATCCTCAAATCACGTCATAGTTTCACATCAGGATTATTTTCGTGACTAGCCGATTCTTGCTGGCTTTCCCAAACTATCGTACTTCAGTGAGGACGTGGATCTATTGAAGTTCAGTTATCTATTTATTTTTTCATGTAAGAGGGGACAATTGGACAAGGGCAGCAATAAATAGGAAATAAGGTCCACTCCGTTGCCAGTTTCCATAGAGGTTTGATAGAGTTAGGCAAATGAAAGGTAGATTTGTTTTGAGATATTGGGGATGATACAGAGGTAGTGGTGAATTGCTATGGTGATGATGGTAGTATGGTGGTCTAAAATTTGATGTTGGGAATGGTGATATTGAGAGAAGTTAAGGTAGTACTGATGAATAGGAGAAATAGTAATGATAGTGTATGGTTATGGTAGTAAAGTAGTTATGGTGTTAGTAATAGTAACAGTAGGAGAGCTTATAGTAGTAATGGTAAAAGAAAAATAGTTAAAATAGTAATGTATAGTTATGGGTGGTACAAAAATAGAAAAATAGGGCTAGTCAGTGGTAGTAAGAGACAGTGATAGTAAGAGATTAGAGTGGTGCAGATAAAAGGAGAAACAATAATAGTAATAGTAGTAGATTGTAATGGTAGTAGTAATGAAGAGGTCGTGTGATAGTCATGCAAGTAGTAAAGAACATACTAGTAATAGCGATAATAAGAGAGATTTTAACAGGGTAGTAGAATAATAGTAATAAAAGAAGGAAGGGATATAAAAGTAATGAATTTGTTTCTTTAAAAGTGAATCATGTTTTGAGTCTTACACGTTTGTCATGGAAAAATGTAAAATAATGAGTGTTGTGTTGTTGTGTTGTGCGTGCGTGTGTGTGTGTATGTGTGTGTGTGTGTGTGTGTGATTATTGCAGGTGTTTTTTGTCGTTTCCTGATTATGATTGCATTTTTCAAGCTTTCGAGTGTCCTTTCACTTCAAACTATTGGCTTCTTTGTTTACTTTTTTTTTTTTTTGCCAGCTGCAGGTCTATCACATTACCACACACTCTTTCTCTATAACGCTGAGGGATGAAAAATGACAAAATGAGAAAAGAAGAGGAAAAAAAAAACTGATTTCAGCACAAAAGAAGAGTAGAAAATGATGCAATGAGAAGAGGAAAAGAAATATCTCAACACGAAAAGAAGATAAAAAAAAAAATAACGGAATGAGAAAGAAAAGAAAAAAAAATCTGATAACACAAAAAACAAGAGGAAAAAATAACGGAAGTGGGAAATAAAACTCAAAGAAGAGAGAAACAAAAAAAAAAACAAACATCTCAATACAAAAGAAGAGAAAAAAAACTGATCTCAATACAAAAAAAATATATAAAAAATGACGAAATAAGAAATAAAACACAAAGAAGAAGAAGAAAATACATCTAAACACAAAAGAACAGAAAAAAAACAGAATGATAAATAAAAAAAAAAATCTGAAAACACAAAAAAACATCAGGAAAAAATAACACAACGAGAAATTAAACACATTTCCACAACGGAGATCAAAATTGCATTGCTTTCTCGTTAATACCTTTATTTCCGACCCTCTTCAGGTGATTACACAAACCACTTCAGGGAAATTGCCTTGGTTGTGATCTAGCATCATCCAAAGGGGCTTTTAACCTCACCGCTATCACCACCACCACTACCGCCACCGCCACTACTACTACCACCACCACCACCACCGCCATCACCGCCGCCGCTATGACTTCCACCACGATCACAGACACAATTTCGAATAAAACGTTTCGACATTCCTGTGCCTTCCCATTACGGCTTAAGCGTTCTCATTAACCATCATGAGGAGGAGGAGGAGAAAAAGGAGGAGGAGGAGGAGGAGGAGGAGGAGGAGGAGGAGGAGGAGGAGGAGGAGGAGGAGGTGGAGGAGAGGGAGAGAAACCACATAAGAGCGTCTCTATGGCCATTTTTAGTAAAGAGTCGTGGGATTTTTTATGCCAGTAAATTTTAGACAAGGAGGCTGCAGGTGTGTGTGTGTGTGTGTGTGTGTGTGTGTGTGTGTGTGTGTGTGTGTGTGTGTGTGTGTGTGTGTGTGTGTGTGTGTGTGTGTGTGTGTGTGTGCGTCAGCGCGTTGCTCATACACTTTTCATTGTCCAATACCAGACTTATTCATTTATACATTCATTCAATTTCTCTTTCTCTCTCTCTCTCTCTCTCTCTCTCTCTCTCTCTGTTTACTCCTCCTCCTCCTTTTCCTCCTCCTCCCTACTACTACTACTACTACAACTACTACTACTACTACTACTACTACTACTACTACTACTACTAATGCTACTACTACTACTACTACTACTACCACCACCACAACCACCACATAATTACAAGCATCGTCCTTACAGATTTAGATAAGTTTCCCCTAACATGTATAATTCTACGGTGTCTCGTCATAACATTTCATTTTCTCCTCCCACCTTCCGGCAGTGACGCGACTGTGTGTGAAATAATCTTATGACAATCCGAGTTTCCATAGCTACCACGCAGGGCTTCCCACGCCTAGCCATTACTTAGCAGGGGTTCTAGTGTTTATTAGTAGTGATTCTAGTCTCCCTGTTCTTCTTTCTCGAGTTGGTGAGTGATTGAGAAGTTTGCTTAGTTTTGTAAGGGAAAGTATAGAATGTTCTGAGTGTTTTTAGCGCGATTTTCCTTCTCTTTTTTTTGTGAGTTGCAAAGTAGTGGTGGTGGTGGTGGTGGTAGTCGTGGTAGTAGTGGTAGTAGTAGTAGTAGTAGTAGTAGTAGTAGTAGTAGTAGTAGTAGTAGTAGTAGTAGTAGTAGTAGTAGTAGTAGTAGTAGTAGTAGTGATAATGATAATGATAATAATAACACACACAAACCCACACACACACACACACACACACACACACACACACACACACACACACACACACACACATACATACACACACACACATATTACGAGTTCTTTACGTTCCCCTGATGTTTAAATATAACTACACACATAAATTAAATAAGCATAAATTAAATAAGTATGCAAGTGAATGGATCAATAATTTCACAGAGAATGTTCAAATGTGTTATGCAAATTTCACCCACGCAAATTCCTCTGAACATTTTATTGCAGATATTTTCCCTTTACGATAGACAACAAACACAAGCGAACACAAAGGCAATCTAACCTAGCCTAACTTTAATTCCGCATCCTCGACCAACGTAACCTAACCTACCTAACCTAACCTAATCTAATCTAACCTAACCGCGTAACCTAGACTTATGTAACCTAACCTAACCTTACTTTGTTCGTGAGAGTGTTTTTGCTTTTTGATAAGGAAGATATTATGTTAATCTGTCAATATAACCATTCAAACGCCCTTAAAAACCCGTGAGACTAAAGCAAGAGTCTTTTTAAGTATAGATCATGTTGCTTTAACTAAACCGTTACCTACCTAACTTAACCTAACCTGACCTAACTTAGTCTTGCCCAATACAACCTCTTCCTAACCTATTTTAGTTTACAAGATAATTTAAACTTACTCTTAACCCCTTCAGTAGCAAGACGCGATTCCATATTCATTCTGCCTACTATTTGGTGATTTTATACAGCTTCAGAAACTCTTGTGGGGGATTGAAATACTGTAGACTGTGGCCATTAATCTTCTAACCTCCATAGCCCCTTCCTGGTGTCAATAAAATGGTCTAATCGTACACAAATCTCAAGGTAAAAATGGCTTAACCCCTTCAGCACCATGACGCGTTTCCATATTCATTCTGCTTACTATTTGGTGATTTTATACAGCTTCAGAAACTCATGTGGGGGATTGAAATAGTGAAGACTCCGGCCATTAATCTTTTGACCTCTGATCTTTCCTAATGTCAATAAAATGGTCTAATAGTACACAAATCTCAAGGTAAAAATGTGTCCCAGTATTGAAAGGGTCATAAAAAAACATGCCTTCACTAAATCAAAACCTAAATAATATAGCTTAACCTAAAAAATGACAAAAATAGCTCAAAATTTTCTTCACATGATATTTACTAGAATTCTTGCTTTGCTTTACACAATATTCCAAAAGCTCGTAATTTTCCTTTACATTCCAGTAGCTTCCCGTTTTCTGTGAGGCAACGCAACAATTCAACAACTCTACTCGTACATATTCTGCATACACTGTTTCAAGAACCCTCCGTTTTATTTTCCCGTATAAAGTATTTCCAAGCTTCACCATTTTCAACGTACAATATTTCCAGCCTCTGTTGATTTTAATTCCTCTCTCATGGCAGTAATTCTTTGGCGAACTTTACACAAAAAGAGACGAGGAAAATTTTTTAGCGCGCTTCGAAGTTTAATAGCGCGAGTCTCATGCATTAACATATTAACAGTTTTCCTTCCCTCTCGCAGCGGATCGTGAAAATGAGGCCCACGAAACATTGGAGAGAGAGAGAGAGAGAGAGAGAGAGAGAGAGAGAGAGAGAGAGAGAGAGAGAGAGAGAGAGAAGGAACATTTCAAATAAGTAAAGTATATAAGAAGTCTGTTGTTGTTTGTTTAAGTTCATTCTCTCTCTCTCTCTCTCTCTCTCTCTCTCTCTCTCTCTTTTTCCTTCCTATTCCTTCCTCAACTTTCGTTTTTTCCCTTTCACTCTTCTTTTTTCTTTCCTTCGTTCTCTTCTCTGTTCCTTTATTCAATTGAATTTCCTTCCCTTTCTCTTTTCTATGCAAGATTAATTTTTCGCTTTTTTGTTTCCAAGTCTCACAGTTCCAGTATTCCTCCTTTGTTCTCTTTCTTCAGGTCAAATCCAACAACATTTCGTGCTATACTCTTTTCAACAGCAACCTTTCATCTTTCCAGGCTTCTATTTCTGTTCCCTCTCGTGTGTTGTAGTGTTTATATCGTTCTTCTCCCCTTTCCGCCACATTTCTTATAGATGTGGCTTTTATTTTCTGTCTCTTTCTCCATTTCTTTCTTTTTTCTCTAAAGATATTTATTCCTTCACTTATCTATGTTCTTGTCACCAGCCTTTCCCTTCTCTCTGTCTCATCGTTCCCCTTTTCTTCCCCTCTTCCCTTACTCCACCCTCTCCTTTCTGACCCTACATGAGTGAATTAACCATTTCCTTTCCCTTTCCTCTCCTCACTCTCTTAACTGACACCTTGCCCAACCTTCACTACTCCCCTTTTAGACCAGTGACACCTTCCCTTCATAGCGCCAACAACCTCCTCTCTCTTATCCTTACAGCACCCCAGTACCAGATGAAAGGATTGCCAGCGCTACCCAGAAACACGAGATGCTTTCATCCCTTTGTCAACTAGTGATGTTCGTCTTTGGAGCAGCTTACACGGTGGGATGGAGGCGAGAGGTGCGAGGAAACAAGATGGTGAAGGGAACACGAGGTTATGAAAGACGAGTGACTGAAGATAAGGACTGATATAAGATAAGGTAGAGGATAGAGAGAGAAAGAAGAAAGGAGGGGAGAGGTAAATAGTAAAGGATGGAGAGTATTTAGTGTTATTGAAGCGATATAGAAGAAATTAATGTAAACCAGATTAATTTTAAATAAGAAAGTAGAAAACAGGAAGAGGAGAGAAGAGAGAAGAGGAGATGTTAGTAGTAAAGGATGAAGAAAATTTGGGATTAATGAAGGGGTATAGAAGAGATTAAGGAAAACCAGAGTAACTTTATTTGAGAAGGATAGAAGATAGGGAGAGGAGAAAAGACAGGAAAGAAGAGGTTAACAGTAAAGAATGAAGAGAATTTTGTGTTGTTGAAGAAAACTACAAAAGATTAACAAAAACTAGAGAACTGAAGATGAAAACGGTAGAAAATATGAAGAGGAGAGAAGAGAGGAGAGGAGACGAGAGAGAAACAAATCAAGAGGAAACGAGAGGAACATACAGGGAAATTATGAATGAACAAGCAGACTAACTGAGAAGAGGAAAAGCTGGAGGAAGAGAAGAACAACACTCGCTAAAATATAACCCATTAAATTTCTTCCCTTACTTTTTTTCCTTTTCTTTTTCTATTCTCTTTTCCTCCTTTATTTTCTTTTTTTTCTATTTTCTTTTCCTCCTTTACTTTCTTTTCTTTTCCAGGCAGTTTTTCAGCGTCATCTCCGTGGCGCTTGAAAGAATTGGTGTTTCATTATCGGAGTGTGGATATCGACACACACCAGGAGAGTGTGACAGCTGGTGCAACACAGGGAGACAGGGGAGGGAGACAGCTGGTGCACGAATGAAGAGGAAGGAGCTAACTGGTGAAAATACGAGGAGGGGAGGAATGGAAGGAAGACAGCTGGTACAAAACAGGAAGAGGATAAGAGAACAGCTGGAGCAACACGGGAGAGAGAGGAAGACAGCTGGTACAACACGGGAGAGAGAGAAAGACAGCTGGTACTAACGGGGAAGGGAGGAAGACAGCTAATACTAACGAGGAAAGGAGGAATACAGCTGGTGCAACACGGGAGAGAGAGGAAGACAGCTAGTACTAACGGGGAAGGGAATAAGACAGCTGGTACAACACTGGATGGAGTAACAGGAAAGCTGGGGCAACACGGGGAACGAGTAAGTGCCAGCTGGTAAACACGGGGAGAGGACAGCTGGCGCAACATTGGGGTGTGGGAGAGGGGAGGAGGAACCAGCTGAGACAACGCACGGAGGAAAAATAGCTTGATTTGAAAGTGTGCAAGGAAAAAACTATCCTTAATTGCGGTCTCTCTCTCTCTCTCTCTCTCTCTCTCTCTGGTTCTAGTGTCCTCTCTCTCTCTCTCTCTCTCTCTCTCTCTCTCTCTCTCTCTCTCTCTCTCTCTCTGCTCTCTCTCTCTCTCTCTCTCTCTCTCTCTCTACCCAAACACGCAACACTCACCACAACACTCGCCACAGCACACGCAACACAAACACCACTTCATCGATACAGTAATCCTTTAATCCGAATGATCCATTAGACACTCGCATGTTTGAAGGTACTCGATCAAAACAACAAGCTTCCAAATAACACCTGGTGGCTTCTTCAATTCCCTTCATGTTGTATTGAGTCTTAATCTTGTTGTTTTTCCTGCTGTTTTACTCTTTCTTCTATTTTGCTTCTATATTATTTGCACTTGTTTTTTTCTTATTGTATTTTCTTTTCTCTTTGTTTTACTGGTTCTTGTATCTTGTTTTCGTATTGCTTTTACTCCTGTTTTTATTGCTTCATCTTCATCTTGTTTTTTTTTTTTGTTATTTCATTCATTCTTCTATCTTCTGTTCATATTATTTTTACTCTTCCTCCTCCTCCTCCTTTGTAAAATATGAAGTCTACACTCCTTACTCCAACCTTACTTATAAATTCTAGTTCCCAAAATATTCTAACGCATTCTTTCCTTCATCCAGCTAACAAATTCCCTACACATTCTACAACTTCACACACACACACACACACACACACACACACACAGCTTTCTTCACTCACAGTTCACTTGAAGAGTCCCACGAGAAACAGATAACCTAATAACAATTCTATAGAAGCCTAAGTCCAGATTCTTGTCCACCCTGGTAAGCCTAAGAGAGTTTATGCCATCACTAAGTTTCCAGGAGCCTCTTTTCTAACACTAAGCTCTTCCAAGGTTAACACTTATGCTCTCTCCCAGTGTGAAGGATCGTATGAGGCAAAGACAGTAATGACTCAGGAAAGTTTGGACGTAGTGGGACAGCTGACAAAAGGCTTAAGGTGGAAGGAGCGAAGAAGCGAGGAGTAATTAAAAGATCAGCAAATATCCGTGGAGAAGAGGGAGGAGGAGGAGGAGGAGATAGAATTGTGTGGTTCATGCACGCTTGGTCACTCTTAGGAATTTGGTGGTAGTGGTGGTGGTGGTGGTGGTGGTGGTGGTGGTGAGGTGTTAGTAGTAGTAGTAGTAGTAGTAGTAGTAGTAGTAGTAGTAGTAGTAGTAGTAGTAGTAGTAGTAGCAGTAGGAATAGGAGTAGTAGTACTTAGTTTCCCCACACACACACACACACACACACACACACACACACACACACACACACACACACACACACACACACACACAAACTCTCAAAAAACTCTCAAAACACAACAACACAAACACACAACATAAAAAAAAAAACACACCCAAAATAAACCAAAACAAAACACAAACTGAAACAAAACACTAACGAACACAGTCCTAAATTTGAAGGCACACTCTTGACACCACCACCAGCTCACAGCACCACAGCAGACACAAATCAATGACACCACGGCCTGAAATGATACACCACTAAATTCAAGGTGGCGAGGACCGAGATGGTGGAGTCGCCGAAAGAGTAATAGTGATGAAAGGGCGAGAGGGAGGCGAGGCAGTGAGGAGGCGAGGTACGGAGCTGGGAATATCGAGGTGAGAGGAGAGCAAACTTAACGATAAAAAGGATTGAGTGATTTTGTGAGTTTATGTGGACTTTCTCTCTCTCTCTCTCTCTCTCTCTCTCTCTCTCTCTCTCTCTCTGATACGAAGAGTATAAGAAGAATAACAGAAATATAAAGACTCAAAGAGGAATTTTCAAAGAAGAGAAAGAAAAATATGAGTGGAAAAGGAGTAAAAAAAAATAAATGAAAAGAACTGACGGATTAAAGAGAGGATTACAAAGAATAAATTAAAGGAAGTCACTGATTAAAGAGAGGATTTAAAGAGAGTGAGACCATTTTACCAATCTTAAGAATCTATCCACCTCACCTCTGTCACAAACCTTCATATTTTTTCACTTATCTATCTACTTATTTTGATCTTTTATTTTTTTAGCCCCTTCATTACTGACACGTATTCTTACCTTGACTTTTGGGTGTGATAAGATGATTATATTTGCATTAGGAAGGGTCTATGGAGGTCAGAAGATTAATGGCCAGAGTCTTCACCATTTCTGAAGTTGTATAAAATCACTAAATAGTAACCAGAATGAATATGGAAATGCGTCATGGTACTGAAGACGTTAACCCCTTCAGTACCATGACATGTTTTCATATTTATTCTGATTACTATTTGGTGATTTTATACAGCTTCAGAAACTTATGTGTGGGGATTAAAATAGTGAAGACTGGCCATTAATCCTCTGACCTCCATAGACCGTTCCTAATGTAAAAAAAAATATCTAATCACACCCAAAACTCAAGTAAAAATGAGTCCCAGTGCTAAAGAATGAAGGTAGCGACGCCATTCGAACTCCATTTTCCACCTACATACATCACAACGCAGCAAAGACGTTTAGGTTGAACAAAACAGTGATGAGACTAAGGCAGCGAGTGGGAATCTTACTCGTATATTAAAAACGCCTTGGCCTTTCAATACGACGATTTGCTAAGGCCACAGAAACAAGTAGCCGGTTTTCAAGACTGTTTCTCCTTTTAATACAGTAAAATCATGTCAATCTATCAGCAGAACTATAGAAATACTCTTAAAAACACGACTATTTTAAGCTGGAGTCTTTGGAAAGCAGAGAGAGAGAGAGAGAGAGAGAGAGAGAGAGAGAGAGAGAGAGAGAGAGAGAGAGAGAGAGAGAGAGAGAGAGAGAGAGAGAGAGAGAGAGAGAGAGAGAGCAAAGCGTTTCAGAATACGTGTCTTAGAGAGAATGTACAGGATCACAGAGAGGCCAGGAAGGGTAAGTCGATAATAGGATAATGGGAAAGCGAATGGAAAGGGAAGGTAGTTTAGGCAGCGTGGCAATTAGTATGATTCATATGCATAGGGTAGAGTAGGTCTAACGGATATTAAGGTTTATGTACAGGTAAGCACGGGGAATCAGTAATGAACGTATTGGCAACTTGAGCAATAAGGCGTGGAATGAAAGTGTAATGAGATGAAGACGAAAAGAAAAGAAAAGTGATAAAGAGGAACCAGAAAAGGGAGAAAATTGGTGAAACTTTATAAATGAGAAAAGTAAAGGAAGAGTTTAGGGAGGAAAAAGAAGCAATTAAAGAGGGGAACACACACACACACACACACACACACACACACGCACACGCACACGCACACGCACACACACACACACACACACACACACTAATTGGACCTTGGGTGAATAAATTTGTACAACACATTAGTGCAATTTTCTTTTATGCTTCTTTTAAAATGAAGAATTAAATGAAAGGAGGAATTTCATGCTTTAAAATTTCTGGTTACACTTGCTGGAGGAAGAGGAGGAGGAGGAGGAGGAGGAGGAAGAAGAAGATGATGATGATGAAAAGAAGAAGAAGGAGAAGAAGAAGAAGATGAAGAAGAAGAAGAAGAAGAAGGAGAAGTAGAAGATGATGATGAAAAAAGAACAACAACAACAACAACAACAACAACAACAACAACAACAAGAGGAGGAAGAGGAAGAGGAAAGAGGAAGAGGAAGAAAAAGAGGAGGAGGAAGAAGAGAAGGAGGAGGAGGAAAAAGAGGAGCATGAGAGGGTAGCTTTCAATTCTCAGATATAAAACTCAGTGACTTAATGATGAAAAGTAAACAAATATTGAAATAAGTAAAGAAGATTTGTTTTTTCTCGACTTTTTCACGAATTCACTGATTGGATTCGACTTTCCTTCCAATCCTCTTACTTGTTTCCTTCTTTGATTCTTTCTTTTCTTTCTTTTTCTTTCCTTTGGTGTACCGTGTCTTATTTTTTCTTGTTGACATTTTTATCATTTTTTCTTATATTGCTTATCTTCTCTCTCTCTCTCTCTCTCTCTCTCTCTCTCTCTCTCTCTCTCTCTCTCTCTCTCTCTCTCTCTCTCTATTCTCGCATCTAATTCTTATCAACATTTTTATCATCTTTTATCCTTTCTTGCATCAGTTATTATCCTCTTCCTCTTTGTCCTCCTTTATCTTATTCTATCATTCTGGCTTTGGTGTTTTCTTCTTTTTGTTATTTCTTATCCTTATTCTTTCTTCTTGTTTCTTTCTTCGTCTCCTTCTTCTAACTTCTTTTCTGCGTAACTGGATTTGTTTTTCATCATTATTACCTTCGTCTCATGTCTTTTCCTTGTCTTGTCTTTATTTCTCCTTTATTTTCTTTCTCTTGTTTTTTTTCCCTCCTTTTTTCGCAGTTCTCTCTATTGGTCTTATTCGTAAATCTCGTGTTGCTTCCTCTCATTCCTTCCATCTCGTTCTTGTTCTCTTTTTTTCTTATCTGCATCATCGGATTCTAAGTCTTTTCATCTCTTTTCTTTTCCTCCTTTCCTCCTTTTCTAGTTCTTTCCACTGGTCTTATTTGTATTTCTTCTCTTCCATCCTTCCATCTAGTTTTCTATTTTTTCGCCTTTCTTCCTCATCTCCATCTTCGTGTTCTTTTTCCTCTTCTTTCCTTGATATTGGCGCTGTTTTCCCACGGTGTCTGAGAGAGTGAATTGTCTCAAGAGTGAACCTTACTGAGTGTTCTTTTATGTAAGAGGGAAAACGGGCCAAGGGCAGCAGAATGTGATAAAAAAAAAAAAAAGGGCCCACTCAGGTGCCGGCTCCTTAAACTTAAAAAAGAAAATGGGACTCCTGGACTGGTAAAGGAGTTATCATTTAGCTTTTGTCAGTTCTGAGTCTTGAGTGAAAAGTATATGTGTAGGTGTATACATGTAGTTTTGCGTGAAGATAGAGAGTTGTCTTTGCAGTGTACAGTGTTTAGAGACGCTGTGGAACGAGAAGAAATCCTCCCTCCCCCCCTCCCACAGTAGTTAATGGTAAATACTTGATAAATAAGAGTGAATTTATAAACATAGGAATAAAAACATGTGTCGAACGTTATTATTACTTTGGGTTTCGTTGGCATTACATTGTTAATCTCTTCAATACTGGAGCACATTTGTTCTTAGTGATAGTTCTGACCTTTCTCTTATATTGAATACGTGACAAACAGGAATGAATTGATAAACATACGAATAAAAACATGTGCCTAACAATATTATTACTTTGGGTTTCGTTGGCATTACATTGTTAACCTCTTTAGTACCGAGACACATTTGTTCTTAGCGTTAGTTTTCACCTTTCTCTGAAGCAAGTCTAGGAGGGATAAGAAAAGTAAGGAAGAAGAAAGAGAGAGAGAAAAAAAAAAATCAAAATCACCACCACAATTTTAGCTCTGGGTTTTGGGTGTCATTAGACGGTTATTTACACAAACACGGGTCTACGGAGGTCAGAAGATTAATGGCCTAGAGCCTTCACTATTTTAATCCCCAACATGAGTTTCTGATACTGAATAAAATCACCAAATAATAAAGCAGAATAAATATGAAAACATATCATGGTACTAAAGGGGATTTGACTCACGTTTCAAAGCAAGGCAGGATCACATGAACCAATCAACGAGTGAGGGTTTCAATTACCAGCTGTGTCACAATGCTCGCGTGTCCTTAGGTGACAGAACTGGTGACACGAAACATATCTAGCTGAGTGAATGGCCTAATTGTACATGCATTAACTAGGTCTGTGTTATTCCTGTGTACTGAAATGTAATCCTGGTCACCATTGTTATTTTCTTTACCTAGTATGCAGAACAGACACTTCATACACACACACACACACACACACACACACACACACACACACACACACACACACACACACACACGCTCGACTCACACAAGTCTCTTAATGTGTGGCCCCTGTTCACCTAGCAGTAAATAGGTACGGGATGTAACTCGAGGGCTTGTGGCTTCGCTTTAGCGGTGTGTGGAGTGTGTGATGTGGTCTCAGTCCTACCCGAAGATCGGTCTATGAGCTCTGAGCTCGCTCCGTAATGGGGAAGACTGGCTGGGTGACCAGCAGACGACCGAGGTGAATCACACACACACACACACACACACACACACACACACACACACACACACACACACACACACACACAAACACACAGCCTCTCTGATGTTAGAAATTATCAAAAATGTAGTCTAGTACGCAGAATTCATCTCAAACACACACACAAACACACACACACACACACACACACACACACACACACACACACACACACACACACACAAAGCCTCTCTGATGTTAGAAATGATCACTATATAGTCACCTTCCCTTTTCCCTTTTCCCT
>NC_059299.1:1635000-1645000 GCF_017591435.1 Portunus trituberculatus
GGCGTGCCCTGGGGAGCCCTGAACACCCCACCCCTTCCTTTCATCAGGGTATACACACTCCCAAAGCTCCCTGCAGGCCTTGAGATATGTGTAGCCTTTTGACTCCTAACTTTTCACTACTACAACTCTTTCTATCACCCTAGACGCTCATTTTCTCTTGGTTTTCAATACTTTAGTGGCTAAGAAAGGGCCAAATTAAACCTCCATCTTGTTTTCTTCATAGCATTCGAGTAAACAATTAATAGCGTAACTCAGATTCTTCTAACTCAAACCTTCTACTCACCTTGCTTGAAACAGTTGTTTTTTTCTCCACCACCGGAATTCTATGGGTTAAAGCATGTATTTTTTGGTACCCCGAGTGAGAAAGCCCTTCCTACACTCCAACTGTGGCCAGGATTTGAACCCATGCACTTGGAGACCCCTCGGACCCCAAAACTTCGCGTGGGCTAACCAGAGGAAGCAACAAGTGTCATAGTCGCCATTAGCATTTGGGAGGTTAAGAGCGCTGCCAAGTGTTCCTTCCAACGTTATTGCCTCACCCCGGGCCGTCACAGAGGCAGCGGCGAGCGTCAAAGCGGGGTGCGACGGGAAAAGGAGGCAGGTGAGAGGCTTCCGTCCCCCCTCACCCCTCTCTCTCTCTCTCTCATGGTCCATTAAGTGAGACATTCAGGGATATTTATGTGCAGAGTTGTAACATGAGTGGCAGCGTGCTCAGAGCGAGGCGATGGTAAAGGAAAAGCAATGAAGGAGAATCAGTGGAGATGGATGTGGAGATGGATAAAGAGATTTCACCGAGGAATACAAGAACAAAGGGATGTGAATCTTTTGAGAGCAGTGTTGGCTTGTTTTTTTTTTGTTTTTATTTATACCATGTGGGCTTTTCACGGGAATTTATGGGTTAAAGGGAATACTTTTTGCGGTACCTCCTATCTCAAAGCCCACCCACTAGGAAACCGTTGCCCCGAGTGAGGAAGCCCAACCTACACTCGGACCGTGGACAGGATTCGAACCCGTGCACTTGGAGACCCCTCAGACCCTAAAACACGCATGGTTCCACTGTACCACGGCGGTTTGTAGCGATAGTGAGCTTAAGAAAAAGAGACTAGAAAGGTGAGATGAGAAAGAAATGGTAGTCGATCTCTTGGTTTGTGATGACAGAGATTGCTGTTTCTTTGAAGGTTTGAAGTTTTCATTTGCCACATTCAAATAACAAAATACCCACAAATCAATTCACAAAGTCTCGTCGTATGTGATAAGAGCTTGCCATCCCTCACAGCCCTCCAGTTCTCTAGCCATCCCTCACAACCCTCCAGTTCTCTTGCATCTCTCACAACCCTCCAGTTCTCTCATGGCGACGGAGCAACAACACACTCAAATCAAGTCACGCAGTCAGATATTATGTTCTCAATGTATATATTCATGTAACATATTTTAGTCAGAGTCTTCAATAATTTTTTTTCTTTCTTTATCTATTTTTTCAACAAGACACTCTTATTTACAAGAAATTAAGTCACGCAGTCAGATATTATGTTTTCAGTATGTATCTTTAAGTAACATATTTGGCTTAGTCTTCAATAACTTTTTTTTTTTTTTTGCAAAAGGACATTCTGAAATAAAAATTCAACTCACGTACCCAGATGTAATGTTCCCAATGTGTATCTTTCCGTAACATACTTTACCTAGAGTCTTCAATAAGTTTCTTTTCCCTTTTCTCCCTCGTCGCATAACATTTCGAGGGTGAATGTGAAGACTGTCGCATGTTCTTTCGACTCCTTCCTCACATCACTCTCTTATTCAAATCCCACACGTAAACATTCAAACATTTCGTGAGCAGGCGAGCAGTGACGAGCAGTGACGAGCAGTGACGAGCAGCACCGCCATCCACGTGTCTCCAGGTCTCGTCGCCAGCACTCACATCACCTGGGGCTAAATCGCTTAATATCCTCACTCACTGGCACTCAAAGACGAGAATATTTCACCTCCGTCACCTGCCGCCCCTCCACGCGCCCCTCACGCCCACTCCCGCGCCCGTGACGTCACCACTGTCACCACCACCACCACCACCACCACCACCACCACCACCACCACCACCAGCAGGAGGTCGACCTCTCTGACGGCTGGCTGACTCCCAACAATGAAGACTTTCTATCCTTCCTTCCCTTCTTCCTTTTCCTCTCCACTTCCTCTTTCCTCCCTTCTCCCTGTTCCACCTCCCATTTCCTTTCTTCATTCTCTTCCCTGTTTCAGTTTCTATATTTTTTTTGTCTCTCCATCTTTCTTCCTTATTTTCATGTCTTTCCTTTCTTCTTTCTATCCATTCTCTTCTCTTTCTAAATTTTTCTCCCTTTCCTCATCTATTCTAGTCTTTCTTATCCTTCTCTCTTCCCCTTCTTTCCTCTCCCTTTGTTATCTTGTCTATCTATCCTCCAAATTTCCATCCTTCTTTTCTTTCTTCCTTTCCTTTCCCTTCTCTTTCTAAATGTCTGTCTATTCATCTATTCTACTCTTCCTTACTCTTGTCTCTTCTCTCTTTCGTCTCCTTTTCTCTTCCCTCTTCCCTCTCTTGCATCTTTAAAATTTCCATCTCTTTCCTTTCTTTTATCATAATCTTCCTTACCCTCCATCTATTTTACCCTTCCTTACCTCTCCTTCTTCCTTCCTCTTCCCTCTCCCACCACAATCGACCCTCTCACACCAGATAATTTCCAGACCAGGTAGGTTCCATTCACCTCAGGTAGAGAGAAGACAGACGGACAGACAGACAGGCAGACAGATATAATTTAGTAGTTATATAACACGATAGCTTGAGGGAGACGACCTGTGTGTGTGTGTGTGTGTGTGTGTGTGTGTGTGTGTGTGTGTGTGTGTGTGTGTGTGTGTGTGTGTGTGTGTGTGTTACGTAAACCGATTAAGAACATTCAGCTTCCGCACGTTTTCCGGAAGCTTGCAAATCCTTCTCATATATAAGTTAGATGTTTATACTCCACAGTTGCGTCGCGGTGAGTGAATCGCTAAGTGAATGGAAAAGAAATAACTCTACGCGCAATATCACGTACTTCAAAGCAGGAGGAAGGCGAAACAAGAGCAAGGGTGCGTGATGAAAGACCAGGAAACGGAAAGGAAAAGATACACGGGGAGAGAAACGTAAGAGAAATAGAAGGGAAAGTGAGAGAACGAGAAAAAGTACAGGGAACAGTAACAGAGAGGAAGAAAATGCTTAGATCTGTCTTCAAAGGTAACTGAATAAAATAAGATAGAGAGACGCAAGAGAAATGTAAAATGAAGGGAGAGAGAAAGAGAAAGAAGACATAGAACAATATCAGAGAGGAAGAAAATGTTCAGTTCTATCTTCAAAGGTAACTGAATGAAATAAGATAAAGAGTTTAGTTCCCTTAATACTCTCTCCAGGAAAACACAGACTCAACATTCCGAAGATGACAGTTAATTGATCTCTATTGGCGTATGTTCTAGAGATAATGACTGTTCTCTCTCTCTCTCTCTCTCTCTCTCTCTCTCTCTCTCTCTCTCTCTCTCTCTCTCTCTCCAAGTACCATCTGCTTATGTCCTAAACTTCCCTTCTCTGATAAGCACACCTTCATACAAGCGCTTAAGAACTTCCAAAACTTGCTCCGGACTTGTATAATTAGCCACTTCAGCCTCTAACCCGCTGTGATTACGACTCTCTCTCTCTCCCACTCCCACTTCCACTCCCAAACTCCAGTCCCTTCTGTTACTAAGTCCCTCCCACGTTAGCAAGTCGAGGCGCACCGTGGGGGCTAATCTCTGTCTCTCCACGATCCCTGATTCTCTCGTTTTCTATTTCTCTCGTTTTCTCTTGCGTTACGATGGTGTTATAAGTGGTTCTCCTCGTGGGTCAGTGAATATAATGCTTTCTTTATCTACTATGGCCTTCTCTTGGTTCCTCGTGGCCGGCGGAGGGAGCGAGGAAGGGGAAACAAGAGGAAGCGACAGGAAAATGGAATAAAGGTAAGAGGAGGAATGATAAGCGAGTCGCGAAATTAAAACACGGAAATGGTGCGTTGAAATGTGGCAGAATTTTTAAAGCCCTCACGAGGTCACCAGTGAAGGAGATCCTGAAAACAGACACCAAGATAGATCACACGCATGGACGGAGGTGAAGAAACGAGAGAGAGAGAGAGAGAGAGAGAGAGAGAGAGAGAGAGAGAGAGAGAGAGAGAGAGAGAGAGAGAGAATGGGGAAAGGGAGAAGCAGAAATGTAATAGAAGAAAGGAAATTGATGTTAAAAGCACTGAAAAGAAAGAAGGAAGGATTTAAGAAAGAGAAAAAGAAAGAAAAAAGAAAGGGATGATGTCCAGAGAGAGAGAGAGAGAGAGAGAGAGAGAGAGAGAGAGAGAGAGAGAGAGAGAGAGAAAGGAGAGAACGAGGAAAAACAGAAATGGTTTAATCGTACACAAATCTCAAGGTAAAAATAAGTCCCAGTATTAAGAGTTAAACACATACAAGAAAATAAAATAAGAAAAAAAACCTCAAATAACAACAACAGGAAGATCAAAATACAAGTTAACACATTCTAACCTGTCATGGTGAGAATGCCGACAAAGATACCGATGTCCCTGCCAGCCAGCATCACCTCCTCCGTGCTCGCTTCACCTTTCCTGCGCCACGCCGCCCACAGCCCTATGCCAAGGATCACCAGGTAGAACAGGATGATCGCCACCAGCCCGGGCACGTTGACACCACCGTCTGTTGATCTGCGAGACATCAGAGCAGAGGTTGATCAATACACACAGGTAGCTTAGAGAGAGAGAGAGAGAGAGAGAGAGAGAGAGAGAGAGAGAGAGAGAGAGAGAGAGAGAGAGAGAGAGAGAGAGAGAGAGAGAGAGAGAGAGAGAGAGACAAAACCCCAACAAACTCCAGTAACATGATAATGTGAAAAAAAGAAAAAATAGTGAGAAAGTGAGAAAATAAAGATAGAAATAAAAATGATTACGCAAGACGGGAAGCTGGCCAAAAAAAAAAAAAAAAAAAACACACCCACTTGATCGCCAGTTCCCTAAAAGCTTAGTAGAGTTATCCAAAAAGTCTCGGCCTCTCTTAAAAACTTCCCTCTACAAAAGAAGTCAAGTACAAGTAGTTTGGTTAAGTTAAATGAAGTTGTCTCGTCTGTTTTAGCTTGGTTTACCGGAGGAGGAAAAGGAAGGCCGAGAGTCAAATACACGGACGAATTGGTCAAACTGGCACGCGGAAACATGAGTGGACAGTTCACCAGAGCCACGAGAGGGTAGGAGAGGGTGGAAGTCCATGCTTGCCCACGTTCTGGAGGATATGGCACAGTGGTAAGGTTAGGTAAGGCTATCGGATCTGTAGGATGACTGGTGACTGAGCAGGCCTTATTTATTGACTTTTGTGTTACCCTTGGAAAGTTCTCCCCTCTTATATATAAAAAGTCTGATTTAGTTTATTTTATTTTTTAGTTTGGTTTACGTTAGGTTATGTAGTTTGAGTTTAGGGTGTGTTAGGTTAAGTTAATTTCTTTTTTTATTTAGTTTAATTTCATTCTGTTTTATTTTCTTTAAGTTACGTTTGAATGAGTTTAGACTGGTTCACTTTAGGTTAGGTTAGGTTAGGTTGGGTTTGGATAGGTTAGGTTGGGTTGGGTTGGGTCTGGTTAGGTTAGGTTAGGTTGGGTTGGGTTGGGTTAGGTTAGGTTGGGTTGGGTCTGGTTAGGTTAGGTTAGGTTGGGTCTGGTTAGGTTGGGTTGGGTTGGGTTAGGTTAGGTTAGGTTGGGTTGGGTTAGGTTAGGTTGGGTTAGGTTGGGTTAGGTTAGGTTAGGTTGGGTTAGGTTGGGTTGGGCTAGGTTGGGTTAGGTTAGGTTAGGTTAGGTTAGGTTAGGTTGGTTAGGTTAGGTTGGGTTAGGTTAGGTTAGGGTTAGGGTTAGGTTAGGTTAGGTTGAGTTAGGTTGGGTTGGGCTAGGTTGGGTTAGGTTGGGTTTGGTTGACTTTAATTAATTTAAGCATCACCACCTTTAAAACAACCATAACTACCACCACCACCACCAAAAACAACAACTACCACTACTACTACGACGACTACCACCACCACAACCACCACCACCAACAACAACAATTACTACTACTACTACGACTACCACCACCACAACAACCACCGCCAACAACAACAACAACAACAACAACTACTACTACTACCACCACAACCACGACTACCACAACTTCCACCACCACACACACACCACAAAGGCTGAAAGGCAGATCTCAATACTTGAATACACAAAACAAGCTTCCTCATAAACAAATAACAACTAAAAAGAATCACAACTAAATAACAAAACCAACTTTTCCTCTCTCCCGGACGCGATCCAGCAAACACGGCCAGCAGAATCCCACACCCTATAGCACAATTAAGGGAGATTCAAGTCCACATAACCGTAAATCTCAGGACAGAATCGACGCCTCTATGGAAATTCGTAAATAAAGGAAGGAAAAAGGTCTCGCTATCCGATTCCTTGACCGTACAATAAATCGGCTTAAGACTCGAAGTGGAAAAAAAGACTCCATAGAAATTCGTAAATGTAAATTCTATGGCCAGAGAGAGAGAGAGAGAGAGAGAGAGAGAGAGAGAGAGAATTATTGAGTGACCTGCCTTCATGATTACTGCGACAAGAGCAACTTCCTCCTCCTCCTCCTCCTCCTCCTCCTCTTTTCTTCTTCTTCTTCTTCTTCTTCTTCTTCTTCTTCTTCTTCTTCTTTCTACTCCTCCTTCTCCTCCTCCTCCTCCTTCTCCTTTAACTCTTCCTTCTCTTTCTCCTCCTTCTCCTTCTTCTCCTTTTCCCCTCCCTTGTCTTTCTCATTTCCTCCTCTTCCATCTCCTCCTCCTCCTCCTCCTCCTCTTCGTCTTTCCTAAGTATTCCTATGTATTCCTCCTTCTCCTACTCCTCCTTTCTCCCCCTTCTCTTCCTCCTCCTTCTCCCCATCCTCCCTTCCTTTTCTCTCCCTTTATCCTTCTATTATCGCAGGTTGTCAGTCCTAACGCGCCTATGGGTTGAGACAGGCAAAAAACACATCAAAGAAAGAAGAAAGTGATATTGAAGAAGGTGTAATGGTCTCCTTAATCTATTTTTCCCCCGGGAGAAACGCGTACAGGTGATCAAAGACAGGAACTCCTCAAACCTCCTTCAGGCCTTCCTACCGGGACGTCATTATGGAAAATTATGTATCGCTTTTTCCTGAAGGCACTACATTTTTGTTGAGGAAGACCTTATTACTTGTTGTTTAAATGAAAGGTGATGTTTTTTTTTATTAGTTTATTTTGGTATCGTTCTTTCCTGAAGGATTTGCTGAGTTGTTGTGGGGAGATTTTATTACTAGTTGTTTAATCCCTTCAGTGCTGAGAGGCATTTTTATCATGGGTTTTTAGGGGTGATTAGACGATTTTATTGACATTAGGAAGGGTCTATGGAGGTCAGAAGATCAATGGCCAGAGTCTTTACTATTTTAATCCCCACATATGTTTCTGAAGTATCATAATGACTAATAGTAAGCAAAATAAATATCAAAACGTGTCATGATACTGAAAGATAATGTTTTAAATATATTTTTCTAATGGAAGAAGGGAAGGAAGTGTTTGAGAATACGAGCCTAGGTTGAAGAAAACTGGCACTGGAAAGAAAACGGCAGATTATCCTTACCATTAGCACTAGTCACTCCCTATGTGTCACGGAGCATCGGCCAAAAGGGAGAAAGAAAAACAAATAAAGATCACCCAGACGTCGATCTAAGAAAAGAAAATGGGTGTAGGGAGTCAAGGGAGGTCCAATTTACTTTTTATGTCTCGAAAAGCTGAAACAAATCGAGTCCACATCTCATCCTTCTTCGCGTCTAGGGTCTGTATTTAGAAACGCTCAGAGATGATTAGCGGGGATTTTAAGAGCGTTTATCCTGTTAATAATGTAGAAATCTTGTCACTCTGCCTCTAGAACAGTAAAAATATTCCAAAACTCGCTCTTCTCTCACACCACGGCTATTTTCCAAAGCTACAGAGATGTTTAGCGGGAATTTTAAGAGCGTTTCTCCACTTAATAATGTAGAAATCCTGTCACTTTGCCTTTAGAACCGTATGAATAGCCTTTAAAGTCGAGGGGGAGCCCAATTTATTTTCTATGTCTCGAAAAGCTGAAATAAATCGAGTCCCGGAGAGAAGAAAACACAGAAACACAGGGAGCGTTTCTGTGTTTGCCGGTGAAGGGAATGAGAGCGTGAAAATCTGGTTAGCTCATTCATTAGTAAGATGGACAGAATATGGATGAAATTATGTAAAAAAGGCATATGCAGAGAGAGAGAGAGAGAGAGAGAGAGAGAGAGAGAGAGAGAGAGAGAGAGAGAGGACCGCCATTTATCAAACAAAGAAAAACAAGAAAACAAAAGATCTACTGAGGTGCCAGTCCCAAACACAATCCGAAACCAAAAGAACCATTTCCGAATCAGTGGCAAAAAGATTAATATTTGGTGAAGGTGAACTCGTTTATATAAATCTGTATGCGAGGGACAGAATGCAATTAGCCGTCTTTTGCTTCAATGCTTTTATACATTTCCCTTTAATCATTGGCGATAACACGTCAATCATACAAGAAATACGCATCTCTCATTCTTTTTTTCTCCTATTTTTTTTGACAGATCATAACCAGCGTATATACATTTCACTTTGATCAGTTTAATTAATTTCGCCATCATCATTGGTAATAACACGCCAATTATCAAATAGGCGATGTCTCTCTTAATCCTGCAGATATAATTATTCATATGACAACACTCACTAAATTAATGATAAGTGCAGCTGAGGAGAAACTTTCAACAATAGAGTCTGGTGGTGTGTGTCAGTTTGTCGGCCCCCGCACACGCAGCGACACAGCCAACGAACTCAATTAGTAAGCACGTGTCAATGGCTCCAGCGATCGTGATAACACCTGCAATCACTCGCAAAAAGCTACGCAGGCCAGGAGTCGTGTTCACCTTCACTATTTGCCGCCAGGTACGTGCAGGTGCGGCCAAGGTTATTAAGGGACGATACCTGGCTTACTCTTTGATTCAGCAGGTCGTGAAGTTAGGTTACAATTTCTTTATTATTTTCTTTTCTTCAGTTTTTTTCTAAGTTGAGATTTTTTCAGTCAACATTACTACTGAGACGAGAAAGAGAGACAGACAGACAAACAGACAAACAGACAGACTTTGAAGAATATAAATAATAGAGCATTCATGAGATCACAACCTCTTACTTTCACTCAGTCACAGCACCTTGAGAGGAGGGAGAGAGATGATGTGTTGTAGTGGCCTTGGCTTGGATCTGCACGCGGTGAACGGATGCAATAATGAAGCGATTGTGTTATGATGCAGACCAGTGTGTGTGTGTGTGTGTGTGTGTGTGTGTGTGTGTGTGTGTGTGTGTGTGTGTGTGTGTGTGTGTGTGTGTGTGTGTATTCTCAAACACTTCTTCGCTTCACCTCCACTATTTCAAAAGGCTTTATTTAGATTTACACGAGTTTCTTAAGGTGTTTTTTTGGATCTAGAGGCAGAGTGACAAGATTTCTACACTATTATCAGGAGAAACACTCTTGATAATCCCGCTAATCATCTCTGTAGCCTTGGAAAATAGATGAAGTAAGAGAAAAGAGCGATTTTTAATGATTTTTTACGATCTTTTACGGTTCTAGAGGCAGAGTGACAAGATTTCTACACCATTAACTGAGGAAAACCCGCTAATCATCTCTGTGGCCTTGGAAAATAGTTGTAGTGAGAGAGAAGAGCGATTTTCAAGGTGTTTTTTATGGATCTAGAAGAAACACTCTTGAAAATCCTGCTTGTCACATCTGCCTTGGAAAAGTCGTGGTGAGAGAGCAAAGCGTTCCTGAATTCTGACTTATTAGCGGTTGTAGGTTATACAAGTGTGAACAAGTGTGAAGGAAGAGTGAACAAGTGTGAACAAGTGTGAAGAGGAGCCATTGTCT
>NC_059299.1:1650000-1680000 GCF_017591435.1 Portunus trituberculatus
CTCTCTCTCTCTCTCTCTCTCTCTCTCTCTCATCCATCGCATCCTGACCAATGTATTCTTAATCTTTGCCTCTTTTGCTCTCATTCTTTCATTCTTTCCCTCCTTTTCATATATTCGTATTTTCCTCCTCCTCCTCCTCCTCCTCCTTTTAAACAGCTTCGTCAGTACAACAAGTATGCTGCTGTTTTTCTTCCTATTTCTGTATCCTTCTTATGTTTTGACTTCTTTATTTCACTACATCTAATTAAGTCTTTCTCTCTCCCATTGTTATTGCCCCTCGGTTAGGTCAGGTTAGCTTGGGTTGGGTTGGGTTGGGTTAGGTTAGGTTGGGTTGGGTTGGGTTGGGTTGGGTTGCACTGGGTTGGTTTGGGTTGGGTTAGGTTAGGTTGCGTTAGGTTAGGTTGGGTTGGGTTGGGTTAGGTTGGGTTAGGTTAGCTTGGGTTAGGTTGGGTTGGGTTAGGTTAGGTTAGGTTGGGTTGAGTTGTGTTGGGTTAGGTTAGGTTAGGTTAGGTTAGGTTGGGTTGAGTTGGGTTGGGTTAGGTTAGCTTGGGTTGGGTTGGGTTAGATTAGGTTAGGTTAGTTTGGATTGGGTTGGGTTGGGTTGGGTTGGCTTGGGTTAGATTAGGTTAGGTCAAGTTAGGTTAGGTTAGGTTAGGTTGGATTACGTCAGGTTAGGTTAGGTTAGGTTAGGTTAGGTTAGATTAAATTTACGTCCCATACTGTCCCCTCGTCCTTAATTAATCCCTTTATCACAGACTCTCAACTAAGCCACCATTTCATCCTAAGCCCTCCATCTCCATGCCCTTCATCACGGCCACCTAGCCTCACTCCACCTAGCCCCACTCCACCTAGCCCTACTCCAACACAGGCCCTCACCAATCCTCTAATCCACACGCTCCACTTCAAGGCCGCGGCTCGCCACCAATATTACTGTTCCTATTTCCATATAAATCACCCTGTGGCATAATCGACTCAAACTCCAGCCTCTCTCCCTCTCCTCTCCTCTCTCTCTCTCTCTCTCTCTCTCTCTCTCTCTCTCTCTCTCTCTCTCTCTCTCTCTCTCTCTCTCTCTCTCTCTCGCTCTCTCTGTGCCAGCAACCCTTTCACCTTTCATTTTTTACAACAGCAGTTTATTTTTTCCCCCCGCTGTCATCGCTCTTTGCACGCCGCCATCACTCGCTACCGCTCCATATTCTCAATCATTCCTGCGCCTCACCTACACTGTTTTCAGAGCTCTTGTTGAAGTGACACTGATTTTTAACCCTTCAGTACTGGAACACATTAAGTGATAGATTTTTAACCCCTTCAGTACTGGAACGCATTAAGAGACACTGATTTTTAACCCCTTCAGTACTGAAACGCATTAAAACACTGATTTTTTAACCCCTTCAGTACTGGAACGCATTTTTATCACAAGTTTTGGATGTGATTAGACGATTTTATTGACATTAGGGAATTTCTATGGAGGTGAGAAGATTAATGGTCCGAGTCTTCACTATTTTAACCCCCACGTAAGTTTCTGAAGCTGTATAAAATCAAGTTGTAAACAAAATGAATAAGAAAACTCGTCCTGGAGCTGGAGAGGTTAAGGGTGTATCTGTAATTCTAGTGGTATGTTAGTAAGGTTTCTGCAGAATTAACAGGACAATTTCTCTTTAGAACTCGGCTAAAAATGGTCGCGGTGAGAGAGAGAGGGGGTGTTTCTGACTATAGCGCAATCTCCAGCCGTCGTATTTCGGAGTGAAGTTCCGCATTTAAATTTCCCACAAGGCCTAGGTCTAATATTCTTTTTATAAAGAATCGAATTATCTTGTCAAACTTTCCCCTGCGAAGGAACGCTAGAGTAATTTTTCATTCGAACTCTCTCTTTCTCTTTCTCTCTCTCTCTCTCTCTCTCTCTCTCTCTCTCTCTCTCTCTCTAGTATATTATTTTTCATGTACATTCTTTCTTTCCTTCTTACCAATTTTTTTTTCTCCTTATCTCGTGAATGTAATCTCTCTCTCTCTCTCTCTCTCTCTCTCTCTCTCTCTCTCTCTCTCTCTCTCTCTCTCTCCCGTGTCTTTTCATATAAATGGTTAGAGAGAATTCCGCGTCTTGGTGAGAGGAAGGAAGGATACGCAGTGGTATGACGGATGAATTTGAATGGATCTAGATTTGACTTTGAAAATATGGCAAAACATGTAGAGTGAGTTAGAACGCGTGTGAATTCAAATAAGCAAGAAGAGATCATCATGAGTCAGAACGTGTGAAACCAATAACTCCTTCAGCACCATGACGCGTTTCCATCTTCATTCTGCTTACTATCTGGTGAGTTTACACAGCTTCAGAAACTCATGTGAGGGGTTAAAATAGTGAAAACTGTGGCCATTAATCTTCTGACCTTCATAGACGCTTCCTAATGACAATAATATGGTCTAATAGTACTCAAATCTCAAGGTAAGTATGTATCTCAGTACTGAATGGGTTAAAAGTGAAAAGACGCTGAACCTAAGCAGAAAAACCTTTGATAAATTGATGAAGCAGTAGGTAACATAGTGTCTCCGCAGTGACCTTGGCGTTGCTATGGTGCTTGTGTAATACAGGAGTTATATGGCAAGTTAGAGAATCCCCCAGTAATGGAAGGGAAAGTGGAGAGATATGCGGTGTGTATATCAAGTGGTGAGACGATATTAAAGGAAATAAAGCCGAGAAAATGGACGAAATAATCACACATTTTCCGCTGAACGTCTTATAAATAGCCGATGATTTGTGTCTGACATCATAAAACTAATGCAAGGGAGCTGAATTTAATCCCATTCCTAAATATTTTTTTTTTATGTAAGAGGAAAACTACCAAGGGCAAAAAAATGAATATTAGAAAAAAAAGGCCCATTTGAATTGTAGTATCCATAAGAGAATCAAAAGAATTAGTCAAAATTAAGAGACAAAATGAAAAATGTACTTGTGGATTCAGTTATAGATCTGAATCCGAAGCTTATTTATACAGTAGAGCAGTTGAAAGGTGTGTGTGTGTGTGTGTGTGTGTGTGTGTGTGTGTGTGTGTGTGTGTGTGTGTGTGTGTGTGTGTGTGTGTGTGTGTGTGTGTGTGTGTGTGTGTGTGTGACTCACCCGCTAGTGATGTCGGTAAGGTTCATGGCAGCCTCTGTTGTCGCCATGGTTGTCACCCTTCTGCAAAATAGGAAAGAAACGAACGTTAGACAAGACACAAAAGGTCAGACTGAAGAAATATGTTTACCTCTCTCTCTCTCTCTCTCTCTCTCTCTCTCTCTCTCTCTCTCTCTCTCTCTCTCTCTCTCTACAAAATATATATGAAGACTGAATCTCCTGGAAAAAAAATTATATATCAACCTGGAATTTTATCGACAGTGTGATGACAGTCGAGTGTTGCTCAGTGAGGCGAGAATTGAAGGATGCTGTACTATGAATAAAAAAATAATTTAAATATGGATCCGCTAAGTCCTACCCTCTCCCTCTCTCTCCCTCTCTCTCTCTCTCTCTCTCTCTCTTGGAACGAAAGATTAAAATTTTACGTTCATTCTCTATTTTCCTGTTATCGTCCCTTTCAATTGAGAGAAAAAAAAATGACGGACTTTTGCATGCGTTTTGATTTAAGATTATTTTAAAGGCATGAATGGCAAATCCGGACCTTATTTTTCATTTTTCTCTCTCTCTCTCTCTCTCTCTCTCTCTCTCTCTCTCTCTCTCTCTCTCTCTCTCTCTCTTTGTCTATTTTCCAACTACTACTGTGACGATCTGAATACCAATATATTTTCACGTCCGGTCGCTTTCCTTCAAAAAATTATTGGCTATTAGCTGTTCCAGACGGGGGAAAAAATGTAAATACCCTGAGCATCCAACAAATTCCCTTAACAAAATTCCAACCTGATGCTACACATTTTCTAAACAATTTTTTCGGGGTAGCTCAAGTAAAGTCGTAATCTCGCGGGAAAATATTGGCAGCATAAGCGTGTTGGGCTGGGTGGGAGAGACGGGAGGACTGCTCTTTCTACTACAGTACATCAGTAAGGGTGGCGATGGAGGGAAGGGAGGTGAAGGGACTGTGACGCAGGAGTATGGTTGGGGTGGCCGAAGGGAGGGAAATGGAGGGATGGAGGGAGGGAAATGGAGGGAGGGAAGGGGCAGGTCAGAAAGGGAGATGTGTGATGTGATGTGAGGGGAGAAAGTTGAAATGGGATGCAGAGAAGGAAGGGGAGATGAGCCTGAGGGGAGAAATTGAATTGACTAAGGGGAAGGAAGTTGAAAAGGTGAAAGGATTACTAATGCTACTACTACTTTGTACTACTATTACTCTTCTTTTATGCAAGAGGGAAACCAGCCAAGGGGAAAAAAAATGAAAAAAATGGCCCACTTGAAATGTTGATTCCGTTAAAGACTAGTAAAGAATTAGCTAAAGTTCAGGGACAAATGTCTTGAAACCTCCCTCTTAGAAGAAGTCGAGTCGTAGGAAGAAGGAAATACAGAACCAGGCAGGGAGTTACAGAGTCTACCAGAGATAGGTATGAATGAGTGAGAGTACTGGTTAACTCTTGCGTTAGAGAGTTGGACTACTACTACTACTACTACTACTACTACTACTACTACTACTACAACGAGACTACTCCCATCACCACTCCCACCACTGAAGCATAAGCATCCCAAACATACACAAGTGACAAAACACACTGACTGACTGACTGACTGACTGACTGACCACCTGACTGACTGGCTTTCACGCAACTAATCACAGGTAACACGAAAGGTCTACCCACGTATCACCACCACCATCACCACTATCACCACCATCACCATCGAAAACTAGGTCAGTGGGTCATGGGGTCACGTTTTCCTGCACGGTGCGTCATTGCCTTGGGTCAGCAGAGGTCACGGGGGCTGAAAGAATGGGTCTCAACATGACAGAATGGATCCACACCAAGCGATCACTTAGTTTGGACACATCGAAACATTGGCAGGTATATAATAATTGAAAGCTACACACAGACACAGGAACGATGGTAGTAAAAATGGTAACAAAACAGTGGAAGGCAGAGGGTACATGACAGCACCTGCATGGCCAAACCTCAACTCACTGAACACTATATTTCACAACTGATCGGAATGTTTCAGTGATCTTAGTCAAATGAAACGTGTTCAAACTTAAATTATGGATAAGTGTAATAGAAAATAAAAATAAACTGATGATGAATGAAATAGGAATAAAACTGATAATAAAGACATATATAAAGAACACAAACGTGGATAACGAAGGGTAATAAAATAATGCAATGAATGATAAGAAGATAACGAGCTGGATTAACGGGGGTTCTATAAAGGATATTATGAGTTGAAAGGGCGCCGCGGATCACCTGAGGCCGCATCACGTGAACCTGTAATTAGCGAGTCATTTACCTGATAATACACCTGCCCACTCCACCGCCACGGACGCGCCAATCAAGCCCAGGTGGTGGTGGTGGTGGTGGTAGTACTACAACATCAACAACAACAACTACTACTACTACTACTACTACTGTTGCTGCTGCTTCTATTATTACTACTACTACTACTACTACTACTACTACTACTACTACTACTACTACTACTACTTTGGTGATATTGTCTCCTCTGTATTTCCTTTCCTTTCGTGTGTATTTCCAGCTCTTATATTTTTACCTTATTTTTTTATCCACATTACTTTTTATTTAGCATTACTGTCCAACACCACCACTTCCTCCTCCTCCTCCTCCTCCTCCTCCTCCTCCTCCTCCTCCTCCTCCTCATCCTCCTTCTCCTCCAGTTATTCCACCTCCACTAATAACAAGACAAATAAACATGTCACATTCTCAGAGACAGTCGTGATTATGAGGTACAAACACCTGTCACATACATTTCTCTCACCTCGTCTCCACCACACCCCCTCCACCACACGCCCGTCCCTTCCAGCCCTTCCACCAAGCCTTTCTGGGAGCCCAAATTACATTATTCCACGCCCCGCCCTCTTCCACCGCATCCCTTCGCCTTTGTTCCACCTTACGCAACCACATCGGGCTCGCTCTCCACCTGTGTACTTATATATTGTGAGGGGACTGTGGAGAGGTGGGAATAATGTTCGTGTGTTGAGTCCATTCCACCACAAAGAGTAAGTAAGATTAGGATTGATGGTTAAGGAAGGAGAGAGAGAGAGAGAGAGAGAGAGAGAGAGAGAGAGAGAGAGAGAGAGAGAGAGAGAGAGAGAGAGAGAGAGAGAGAGAGAGAGAGAGAGAGAGAGAGAGACAGAGAGACAGAAAAACAGAAAAACAGACAGAGAAACAGAGAGACAAACAGAAAAACAGAGAGATAGAAACAGAGACAGACACAGAGAAAGACTGACTGACTCACCAACTGACTGACTGACTGACTGACTGACTGACTGACAACTGACATACACTAACATACACACTCACTAACGTACACATAAGCAGATACATGTGTACTAACGCAGATGTTAATTAATTAGTGTATCTGGAAAGGCAGGTGTGTAACAGACAAGTGATTGAGGAAAGTGCAAGAGAAAGGTGTGAAAATGAACACTCATCAGGAAGCAAACACTTGAGAAGAGAAAGAAATGGAGAGGAGAGAGGGAGAGAGAGAGAGAGAGAGAGAGAGAGAGAGAGAGAGAGAGAGAGAGAGAGAGAGAGAGAGAGAGAGAGAGAGAGAGAGAGAGAGAGAGAGGAGCTGTCACACTTCATTACCATTTTTTCTCTTCTCTCTTCTCTTACTCTCCTTTCACTTTCGTAGCGAGTGAGGGGAAAATTAAAAAATGATAATGAATAAGGAGAATGAGGAAGAGTGAGGGGAAATTAATGAGAACTAAGGGAGAATAAAAAGGAATAGAAGGAAAAGCGAGAGAAGGGAAAATTAATGAGGATAATGAGAGAAACAAAAAGTGAGAGGAAAAGCAACTGAGGGGAAATAAGGAAGAATGAGGAAGACTGAGGGGAAAACTAGTGAGAAGTCAGGGAGAATGAAGAGAGAGAGAGAGAGAAAATTAAGGAGAGAAATGAGTGAATAAAGAAAATGGGAGGAAAAAACGAGTGAGGGGGAGTGAGGGGAAAAAGAAGACTAAGAAGAAAAATAGTGAGAAATGAGGGAGAATGAAAAGAGAAAGGGGAAAATTGGTGAGGGGAATGAGAGTGAATAAAGGAAATGGGAGGAAAAGGGAGTGAGTGAGGGGAAGTGAGGGAGGGGTGAATGAGAGGGGAAAGCAGGAGGAAAAGGGAGCGAGTGAGGGGAATGAGGGAGGCGAATGAGAGGGGAAAGCAGGAGAAAAGGGAGCGAGTGAGGGGAAATGAGGGAGGGCGAATGAGAGGGGAAAGCAGGAGAAAAAGGGAGCGAGTGAGGGGAAGTGAGGGAGGGCGAATGAGAGGGGAAAGCAAGAAGAAAAGGGCGTGAGTGAGGGGAAGTGAGTAAGGGAGGAAAAGCGAGTGAGGGGAATTGAGACTGAGAGATTGAGAGGGAAAGCAGGAGGAAAAGGGAGTCAGTGAGGGAAAATGAGGGAGAGAGAGTGAATGAAAGGGAAAATAGGGAGGAAAAGCGAGTGAGGGGAATTGAGGCTGAGAGATTGAGAGGGAAAGCAGGAGGAAAAGCGAGCGAGAGAGGGGAAATGAAATAGGGGGAATAAATGAGAGGGAAAGCAGAAGGAGAAGGAAGTCAGTGAGGGGAAGTGAAGGAGAGTGAATAAATGAGAGGGGAAATGAAACAAAGAAAAAGCAACAAAAGGCTAAGCTTACAATGATTATAATGATTGAGTTAATGCCACGATGATCTCCTTCTCTCCTTCTCAAGTGGTTCTGATCCCCTTTGACTTCCAGGGACTCATCAGCCTGGCGTCCCTCAAGGGCTTCAGGACTACAGCGATCCTTAGGCTTGACAGATCCGCCCCTTTGACTTAAACCTCCCTCGCACGCTCGATACGACTTGTCATTGTGTGCGTGTGTGTGTGTGTGTGTGTGTGTGTGTGTGTGTGTGTGTGTTTTTGCTTTCTTTATTGTGTTACTTAAATTTCCTTCCACCTCTCCTCCGTCTCCTCTCCTCCAGTATTCTCTCCTTCCTCTATTTCCTGCCTCTCATCTCCTCTTCCTTCTTTCTCTTCCCTTCTCCAATAGCCAAATTCAGAAAAGAGTAAAAATGAAATGAACAAGACACCAACTCCGCAAAAATAATGAGAGAGAGAGAGAGAGAGAGAGAGAGAGAGAGAGAGAGAGAGAGAGAGAGAGAGAGAGAGAGAGAGGAAGAAACAACACAAATGGACAAGCAAACACCAACAACACCAGGCGACTTGTAACGAGGCTATTTCCTGGAACCACTTCAACTTTAGGTACGACGAAGCAGAAGAGAGAGAGCGAGAGAGAGAGAGAGAGAGAGAGAGAGAGAGAGAGAGAGAGAGAGAGAGAGAGAGAGAGAGACGAGCACCACCATGTAGAATTTACCGAGAACTTGAAGAAAGAAGTAAGAAAAAGATAAACAGAGAGAGAGAGAGAGAGAGAGAGAGTAAAAAAGTGGGAGGAAAGCCTGCGCCGGAAACTGTGTGGCACTGGCGTAGGAAACAAAACTTGGTGGTCCCTTGTTAAGGACAAACAGGGAACTGGCCACCAAGAATCCATCCCTCCCCTCAGCAAGCAGGACGGTACTGTCGCCACCAGCAGTAAGGAGAGGGCACAGTTGCTGGCTTCCTTGTTTGCTGGAAAAATGAAGGTGGGGAATCCACAGCAGCCACCGCCTCAGCTGGTCCAGCAATGTGAGAAGACTGTCACCATGGTGGAGGTGACGCATCAGCAGGTGAAGCGATTATTGCGGGGCTGGACACACAGAAAGCTACCGGCCCTGATGACATCAGCCCGCACCTGCTGAAGCGATGCTCCCAGGAACTGGCTGCCCCTCTCACCCAAGTTCACAACTTGTGTACGGGAAAACGTCTGGCCTTCAGTGTGGAAGGAGGCTCGAGTAGTTCCTGCACACAAAAAGCTCCAGGACGGACCCAAAAAACTACAGACCCATATCCCTGTTGTCAGTGGTGGGTAAAGTGTTTGAGAGGGTCGTGGCAGAGGTGGTGTGTAGCCATCTCAAGGACAATGCCCTCCTCTCAGACCAACAGTTTGGGTTCAGACCTGGAAGGTCAACCTCCGACCTAATGATGCTTCTCACCAGGCAGTGGCAGGACGCCCTCGACGACGGCAAGGACACTATAGTGGTTGCTTTGGACATAGCTGGAGCTTTTGATAAAGTATGGCACAACGGATTACTGGAAAAGCTTCGTGCTAAAGGCATCCAGGGTGGCTTGCTACGACTCCTGGGAAATTACCTGCAGGACAGAAGCCTCAAGGTGGTTGTCAACGGGCAAACATCTGAGTCCCTGCCTGTGGAGGCATCAGTGCCACAGGGTTCAATTCTTGGCCCACTCCTGTGGAATATCTACGTGGATGATCTTCTCCAGCTACTGCCAGGAGTCAAGGCCTATGCTGATGACTGCACCCTCTCCTATACCTATCCACGCCAGGACAGTGGGCGGGCTGCTGAGGCCATCAATCAGCAGCTACGAGTGATAGAGGAGTGGGGTGCTCGCTGGCAAGTGACATTCGCGCCGGAGAAGACACAGGCAATGGTTGTCTCTCGGTCCCCAGCCGCCATGGCAGCAATGGCAGGAAAGTTGTCTTTGGCGCTGCTGCCTCCCACTCCAAGATGACGTCAAGATACTTGGAGTGGAGGTGGATCGAGGGCTGAGGTTTGACAGCCATGTCAAATCCATTGCCAAGAAAGCCTCTCACAGGATCTCCGCTCTCAGAAGGATCGCCAGTTTCCTCGACAGGAAGGGGAGACTGCTGCTGTACAAGGCACAGGTGCGGCCCCACCTTGAGTACGCAGCTCTCTCCTGGATGTCCTGTGCCGCCACACACAGAAGGAGACTGGACAGCATCCAACGCCGCGCCATACGGCTAGTAGATGCTGCAATACCACCTCACCCAGAGCCTGAGCGTCCCTTGATTCACTGGAACACCGCAGAGATGTGGCGGCGATCGTAGTGTTCCATAAGGCACAGGTGCAAAGAGTGCCACATCTGGCAGGGCTGCGTCATCCTCTGAGAGTCACCGCACGGAGCACGAGAACGGTGCTCAATGGTGGTGACGCCGTAGAGGTGCCGCGATCCCACGGGTGTCAGCATCAACGCACCTTCGCAGGACGCGTCTCCAGGATGTGGAACTTGTTCACGGCCGCGGTGCCTCACGTCCAGGAGATGAACACACACAGTGTCAAACTGATGGCACATAAGTGGAGACAGACACTGCCAACTCCTCTGACACTCTTTGTGACGTGACACTCAGTGTAGTGCAGTGCGTGAATAGTGCTAGTGAAGTGAAAAGAACAGTGCTCCATTTACATGCTGACCATCTTGTATATTATCTATTTTTAAGTCTTGTAAATATTGTAGAGAAATAGATTGTAGTACCCTTAGAATAGGTAGCACACGACAGTGCGCCTTTGGGTACATGTTCTTCTGTATAAATTATGTTTAAATAAAAAAAAAAAAAAAAAGAGAGAGAGAGAGAGAGAGAGAGAGAGAGAGAGAGAGAGAGAGAGAGAGAGAGAGAGAGAGAGAGAGAGAGAGAGAGAGAGAGAGAGAGAGAGAGAGAGAGAGAGAGAGAGAGAGAGAGAGAGAGAGAGAGAGAGAGAGAAAACCTAACTTATTATTTACAACCACTTTCATATCAGCTGACAATATTTACAGGAGGAGGAAGAGAAGCAGGAGGAGGAGGAGGAGGAGGAGGAGGAGGAGGAGGAGGAGGAGGAGGAGGAGGAGGAGGAGGAGGGAGGCGTAGCAATACATATAACAAACTCTGGTGATATTTGAATAAGATCCCAACAATGGCAAGTAAGTGGCGTGCATTCAGATTCTTATGAACTTTTAAGGATTTCATGGCAAATGGAAGGGAAGGGAGAGGAGGATGACGACCAAGAGGAATTGAAGGAAGAGGAGGAGGAATGAGAAGGAGGAGAGGGCGAAACAGGACATGGAGAAGAAGGAAGAAGAGAAAAAAAGGAAGAAGCGGATGAGGAAGAGGAGAAAGAGTAGAAAGATGAGGAGGAGAAAAAATATAGGAAAAATGAGAAGGAGGAGGAGGAGGAGGAAGAGGAGAGACAATGCAAGAAACAGGAGAAGTAGTAGAAGCAAGAAAGAAGACAGAGACATGATGAGGAAGAGGAAGAGGAGAAAAAAGAAAACGAAACAGAAGTAGTAGAAGGAAAAAAGAAGATAAGAGGAAGGAGAAAGGGAACAAGAACAGAAGAAGAAGAAGAAGAAAGAGAAAGAAGGAGGAGGAGGAAAAAGAAAACGAGAAAAAAAGACAACAAAACAGAAGTAGAAGAGAGAAGAAAGAAGATAGGAAGAAGGAGAAAGAGAACAAGAACAAGAATAGGAACAAGAGAAGGAGAAGGAGAAGGAGGAGAAGGAGGAAGAGAAGGAAATATATGTCGTAAGAGAATTAGGAATGAAGGATCTGAAGAAGAACCTTGAAATTTGCTGATGGATTCACGCCGCAGGGAAATCACACTCTTCATTCAGCGACGGAGTGACGAGACTCGAGGCTTGCAGAAGGAGGAGGAGGAGGAGGAGGAGGAGGAGGAGGAGAAAGAAGAAGAAGAAGAAGAAGAAGAAGAAGAAGAAGAAGAAGAAGAAGAAGAAAAGAAAACGAAAAAGAGGAGGAGGAAGAAGAAGAAGAAGAAGAAGAAGAAAAGAAAAGGAAGAAAAAGAAAACGAAAAAGAGGAGGAGGAGGAGGATGAGGAAGAGGAGGAGGAGGAGGAGGAGAGGGAGGAGGAGGAGGAGGAAGAATGTGAAGGAAAGATAAGGCAAGAAAACGAGATGGAGCGCTAACAGGGAGAGACAAAGACCACACACACACACACACACACACACACACACACACACACACACACACACACACACAAGTAGAGAAAGGTATGATGAAGTAAGAGAAGAGAAAGAGGAACAGAAAAGCGTCTATTAAAAGAAAAACATGTAATAATGGAAGAAAAGAAGAAAGGGAAGAAGAAAAAACAGAAAACTGAGAGGAGGAAGAGAGAGAATCGCACGACATAATGAAAATAAGGGAGAAAGAAGACAAAGCAGAAGAAAGGAAGGAAAGGAGAAAAGGAAGGAAAGAAGATGAGAAAAGAAGGAAGAATAAAGGAAAAAGAGGATTGTTTGACACTAAATAAAGACAAGAAAGGGAATATGTCTAAAAACAACACGAATATAAGAAAGGAGAAAAAAGAGAAATAAAAGAAACAGCCATTTTTTTTTCAGTTTTACCTTTTCTATCGTTAAATTCTTCCCTCCCTTTAAAATAATTGACGACAGTTTTCAATAATTAATAAAAATATATAAAAACAATAAAAGACAAAAAAATACGAAAAAATAAGAAAAACAGCCATTTTTTTCTTTCACTTTCGTCTTCAATCGTTAAATTCTTCCCCTCCCTTTAAAAAAAAATAGACGAAAGTTTCCAATAAATAATAAAAAAAAAAAACATGGCGAACAATCAAGACAGAAAAGACTGACCCTAATGAAAAAAAAAGAAGAAAAAACGAAAAAAAGATCCAAGCCACAAACACGTCCACCAAAATACACAGAAAGAAAACGGAGGAATATCTTGTCCGTTTTCTTTCACCGGTCTATAGAAAAATCGGTAAGCGCGTCACGGGAACAAAGCAAAAAATCGAGGTTGCTTTTTTCCTCGCAATTCTTGGGGACGATGAAGAAGAGGAGGAGGAGGAGGAGGAGGAGGAGGAGGAAGGAGGAAGCGTATGGAGGAAACGTGCAGCTTTGAAATGGTCCATAAAGTCCACGAGAGAGAGAGAGAGAGAGAGAGAGAGAGAGAGAGAGAGAGAGAGAGAGAGAGAGAATTTGAATTTTATACCCACCTATAATGCAGTTTCTCTCATTCCTCAGTCAGTGTCACCTGCAATGCGTTCGGTCGCCAATTTCCCTCCATGTACCTGAATGAATCACAGCGGCACCACCACGCACGGTTTGCATAATGGCATTTCCTCATCGCCTCCCTCACCGCCTCACCTACACTGCCACCCTCACCTCACCTACTCATTCTTTACCTACCATCTATGCAGCCTTATTCACCTCGTCTCACTTACACTCTCAAAACAAATGGGTGTAGAAAGGGTGTACAATGGGTGTTTTTAGTGATGAAATAGTGTTACCCTTATTCTACCCTTACAAATGTACCCATATAAATGTACCCTTTCTGTATTCCAAATGTACCCTTTTTTTAATTCCTCATTTTATAACTATCTATGCAGTCTCTCTTTCTCATCACCTCCCCTCATTCTTCATCTCTCTATGTAGCTTCTCTCTCTCTCTCATCACATACCCTCATTCTTTAACTATCTACACAGCCTCTCTCACCTTATCTACCCTTCTTCATCTACCCATTTTCTAAGTAAGAGGAAAAATCTGGTCAAGAGCAAGATAAGATGATAAAAAATGGTCTACTTACTACCAAAAGGCCCACTTAGATGTCAGTCTCCAAGCAAGGCAGTTTTTTATATTCATTCTGCTTACTATTTGGTGATTTTATACAGCTTCAGAAACTTATATGGGAGATTGAAATAGTTAAGACTCTGACCTCCATAAACCCTCTGAAACGCCTTGGTCTCTCACCTCACTGCTTTCCAAAGACTCCAGATGAAGATACTCGTGTTTTTAAGGGTGTTTTTTTATGATTCTGGTGAAAGATTGGCAAGATTTCTAGTTTATTAAAAGGAAAAACTGTCTTAAATCCTAGCTAGTTGTCTCTGTGGCCTTGGAAATTTGGCGTAGTGACAGGGAAGGTGTCAATGCTTTCCAAACGTTCTAGTTGAAGATACTCGTATTTTTTAAGGTTGTTTTTTATAATTCTGGTCATAAATTGGTAAGAGGTTTAGTTTATTGGAAGGAAAAATTGTCTTCAAAACCAGGCTAGTTGTCTCTGTGGCCTTGGAAAGTTTTAGTGAGGGTGGAAGGTGCCCGTGCATATATCACTGGAGCCTTTAAAACACCCTCAAAAAATGGAACAATTTCAAAATACCGTTCATATATAACCACAAAAATATACAACTGTCCTGGTGCCACGCCACAAATAAACGTCACTGCCACACGAACCACACATCACCATCACTCACCATCACCATCATCATCACCATCACCACAAACCTTTCGTCCTTCACGCTGCCATTAACCCTCCCCCCCACAAGCCTCCACATCACACCACCACTAAGTACTTCTCCCCCCCACCCTTTCCCCTCCCACGGCCCTCCTCCTCACCTGGAACACTCCCCAGCCACCCCAGCCAAGGCAAAACACAACCATTACACACTGCCTTGGGGGACGCCGGTAATTTGTGCAATGTCCCGTTTTTTGTTCCGTCAGGCGGCCAGGAAGCAAGTGCGTAGAGAGAGAGAGAGAGAGAGAGAGAGAGAGAGAGAGAGAGAGAGAGAGAGAGAGAGAGAGAGAGAGAGAGAGAGAGAGAGATGACAAAAGCAAACACACAGACACACACACACACACACACACACACACACACACACACACACAGACACAGAGAGAGAGAGAGAGAGAGAGAGAGAGAGAGAGAGAGAGAGAGAGAGAGAGAGAGAGAGAGAGAGAGAGAGAGAGAGAGAGAAATCAAATCCTCCTCTTCCTCTTCCTCTTCCTCCTCCTCCTCCTCCTCGTAATCCTCTTCCTCCCAGGCAATCACAGCACTCCTTAGCAACACAAGCACACTCAAACACCGTGGCTGGAACTCACTGACTGAACCACACGTTTACTCCACAAATAAGAGAAAAAATGAAGCTAAACGAAAAACAAACCCAAATACGAAAATAGAAACCCAGACAGCTCATGTTCATTAGATTTGGTGATTTAATGCAGGTTCAGAAACTTATGGGGTGTTGAAATAGTGAAGACTCTAGCCATTAATCCTCTGACCTCCACAGACCCTTCCTAATGTAAATAAAATCGTCTACTCGTACCCAAAACTCAAAAATGCGTCCCTGTACTGAAGGGGTTGAACAGAAAAGGCCCACGAGGGAAGAGAGAAGATTGCAACACAGGGAAGACAATGACAAGACCAATGCGATGTCTGGGAATGCAAACTCGTAGTAAGAGATCGCGATATTATACGATATTTCCCAACAAATAAGGTTTATGAGCCCCTGTTTTATTTTCCTCCGTTTTCCAAGATAGATTGCATTATTATTGAGACGCGACGCAACACAGGGAAGATAAAGACAAGACCACTGCGATGTCTGGGAATGCAAACTCGTGGTAAGAGATCGCGATATTATAAGACATTTCCCAACAACTAAGGTTTATGAGCTCCTGTTTTCTTCTCTCCGTTTTCTTTGCTCTTTCTTCTTGGCGGGAAAAACTTGAAGCAATTGCATGTGACTCTTTCAAGTGACGAGGATGTTTAAGTTTGATTTACTGAAGTTTTTTTGTGTGTGAGACGAGTGGGTGACTTGAATTTGAGGGAAGGAAGAACATGAAAGAAAAATGGTGAGTAAGTTTGTTAATCTGTAATTCCCTAAGGTTTTCGTGGCCTCGGATAAACGTGAGGGGAAAGAAGCGAAGGATGACATGAAGGTAAAGACGAACTGAATCAAACACACAAGCTGGTAATACTTCTCTCTGATTTCTTACTTTCTATCTATATCTCAAGTCCTTCATCGTTTCCTCCTATTCTTCTTCCTATTCCTCCTGATCTTGTATGGCCATAGATAGTTTCCTCCTCTTGATCTCAACTACTTCATCTCCTTTTATTCTTCTTCCTCCTTTTCCTCCTTCTCCTCCTGTTATACTGCCATCGTTTCCTCTTCTTTTCCTCATCTCCTTCACTTCCTCCTCTTATTCTTCTTCCTCCTTTTCCTCCTTTTGTACGCCTTTGTTTCATCTTCTTTACTTCACCTCCTGCACCTCCTCCTCTTTCTCTTCCTCCTCCTCCTCCTCCTCCTCCTCATTGTTTCATCTCCTTTACCTCATCTTCACCTCCTCCTTCTCCTTCTGCAAAGCCATCGCGTCCTTTTGTATTTCTACCTCAAGTCCTTCACCTCCTCCTCCTCCTTTTCTTCCTCCTCTTTCTCCTCCTCCTCCTCCTCCTCCTCCTGTACAGCCTCACCCGTCCAGCAACACTAATCACAACAAACGGGGAAACCTGAGGAGGCCACGCTACGGAAACAACAAGACGAAATAATAATAGCAATAATAGAGTTAGTTTCCGCAGAGAGATTCAGTAAAGGGGGTTGAATTTTCCTCTAACCGCGCGCTATACTTGACCTGGTTCTCTCTCTCTCTACTCGTCTTCCTGCCTTCTGCCTTGTGTTCTCTCTCTCTCTCTCTCTCTCTCTCTCTCTCTCTCTCTCTCTCTCTCTCTCTCTCTCTCTCTCTCTCTCTCCTCTGATTTCCGCCGCTGTTTCCTCTCCTGGTAAATCAACAGCTGGTTTAGAGAGATTGAGAAGGGGATGGAGAAGGGTGAAGCTCGCTCGATAGCCTGCACACACACACACACACACACACACACACACACACACACACACACACACACACACACACACACAAAGTATATCCAGCATCTTCCAACTATCAGCTAATATTCCATTTGTTATTTGTTATCATTTTTCTTCTTTTTATCTTTCTTCTTCTTCTTTCTCTTGTTTCTTTCTTTTTGTTTCCCTGTTTTCCTTTTCTTTTCTTTGTTTTTAGGTGTTTTTGTTCCTCCCTTCAAAATTCATTCAAGTTAGGTCAAAGTCATCGCGTCTTCTAAATGCTTGTGGCGACAGCTACTGAGCCAGTGTATCGACATGTGGCGTATCGACAAAGGGGAAAAAAGAGAAATAAAGGGTACTGTATGGACTAGGAGGGAGAAAAAAAAAGGGAATGGAAAATTATAACAAATCTTCTTTAATCCTATTTCCTCCCGATGAAAAAATAGAAAATAGAAAAAACAGAAGCCAATATGTTTTACGGAGTTTTCTCTCTCTCTCTCTCTCTCTCTCTCTCTAATACACGAGACACGAGAGAATATGATAACGAAAAGAAAAGAAGAAGGATGATACGAACTGGAGAGAAGATAAGGGAGAGGAGGGAGGGATGAGAGAGACAGGAGAGAAAAAATAGGGAGAGAAAAATAGGAAGAGACGGGAGAAAAAAATATGGATAAAATAATAGGGATAGAAAGAGACGAGAGGAGAGAAACAAAAGGAATAGGAAAACACCCAATCAAGAATGGTGGAAAAAAGTGACTGATAACCTGTTTTGCAATGACTGATATTTTCGTCCTCATTTTTTGTATCATCATATCACCCAAGAGAAAAGATAAGGAGAAAATGTAAAGAGAATCGGGTTTTTCGTTTCCTTTGTGCCTCTTATCACCTCTCCACCTTCGTTCGTTTCCCTGCAGTTAGACAATACATCCCTTTGTAAAACTTGCTTAGTGAATGGCTGGCTGTCCTGCTCTACACATATAAAACATCAAAAAACATAAGAGACTTGCAATAAAACTCGTCAAACCTACACGTGGCAGTCCTTGTGGGAAACCTAGCTCTCCTTTTAGCGCCACATACAGAAACGGATGATAGATGGAATTAAATAGCTTTTCTCGTAATAGCAGAGTAAGTAGACAGATGGAAATACAATGTTAGAAGATTCATTCTTTTTTTAATACCATGTGGGCTTTTAACGGAAGTACTCTTGCAGCTTCCCTCATTCTTGTGTTACTAGGAAAACGGTGTACGAAGCAGGAATCGAAGGGTTACAGGTCAATAACACCACTAATTAATTAATCTCTTTCATCCATTACCACTCACTCCCACACACACACACACTGCCTCGATAGAAAGATGAGAAAGAGAATGAACACTGAGTTTGAAGACTACCTAATGAACACAAGGAAGGAAAAAAGCAAGTCTAGAACAGTAAAAAATAAAAATAAAATAGATAAATATGAAAGTTGAAGAAATCGAAAATAAAGAAGAAATGGAACAGCAATAAAAATGAGAGACGTTGAAGAAAATAAAGATAAATATTGGGAAAAATGGAGCACAAGGTAACAGGAGAGTAAGAGAAACACAATAGCAAGATTAATGAAGGAAGAGGAGAAGCGAAGGACTGGGCGAGGCGAGGGGAGCAAGAAGATGAGGGAGCTAACAATGATAGAAGATAGGAAGAGAGATACAAAGGGAAGGAAAGGAGGAGGAAGAAAATAAGATGAATACAAAAAATACACAAAGGAAGAATAAATACCAGGAAATCTTGTGGTGTATAATAAAGAAGAAGAAGAAGAAGAAGAAGAAGAAGAAGAAGAAGAAGAAAAAAGAAGAAGAAGAAGAAGAAGAGGAGGAGTAAGAAGAGGAGACATAACCACAGCAAGATATAAGAAGCGCAGTAAAATAAATGCCAGATGAAAAAGATTACCTAAAATAATTTACCCTCCTCTCTCTCTCTCTCTCTCTCTCTCTCTCTCTGAACCACTGAAAGAAAACTCTAATTTCCAGGATACTAAACACCAATAATTAGTGAGGGAACTGAGAATTAAAACACCAGGAGCCAATTAACCTGAAGTGGCTTTTAATCACCTGGGTGGGAAAGCAAAGTGTTGATCTTGTTAGGGAAAGAAAAAATCGCTTCTAGGAACACTCTTGCGACCTTGTGTGCGAGACTTCCCTTTCTCTCTCTCTCTCTCTCTCTCTCTCTCTCTCTCTCTCTCTCTCTCTCTTCGTATACATACTTTCGTCAACAAGTGCTCAGATACACAAGATTGAGAACTAAAGGAGAGAGAGAGAGAGAGAGAGAGAGAGAGAGAGAGAGAGAGAGAGAGAGAGAGAGAGAGAGAGAGAATATATTACAGGCCGGATTCAAGCATGCTATTCAATACTAATGATATCCTTTCAACCACCACCAACAATTTCACGTCCATTAAAACCAGCTTCGCCACTTCACACACATTCTACTAAATCCCATGACCCGCTTCTCTCCTGCCTTCCGCTGACCTGACTTGCCCTCGATTAGAACCTTTATATACCTTCCCTTCCACCCTCCTGCCCTTCCAAGCCTCCATGCACCTCCTTTCCTACCTATCCCCACGTCTCAGTCAGAATAGATAATGAGGAATGTGATTGCTCCCTCAAAATGTTAGTGAATGCAGTTAATGATATTCTGTCTGTCTGTCTCTCTGTCTGTCTCTCTGTCTCTGTCTCTCTCTCTCTCTCTCTCTCTCTCTCTCTCTCTCTCTCTCTCTCTCTCTCTCTCTCTCTTTGGGCCATATTCAGACACGCTTCTCTCTTTCTCACTGCAAGACTCAAAGACTATAGAGACGCTTAGCCGAGTTTTAAAGAGTATTTGTCCTGTTGATAATGCAGAAAACTTGTTAATATGTCACTAGAATTACAGAAACACTTCAAAACCCATGTCACTTCAACTAGAGCCCTTGGAAAAGAGTATTTGTCATGTTGATAATGCAGAAAACTTGTTAACATGTCATTAGAATCACACAAACACTCTTAAAAATCCGTGTCATTTCAACTAGAGCCCTTGGAAATTTGTGAAGGTGCTGTGAGGCGTGGAAGTGTTTCAGAATATGGGCAAGTCTCTCTCCTCCCAGCTGTGAGTTTTGTGAGTGTTCCTTTGACACCATATAATGTCTCCGTATTTTCTCTTTCCCGTCCAGAGAGTGATTCTTGAGTGCAAAATGTAGGTGACTGTGTGTATGTGTGTGTGTGTGTGTGTGTGTGTGTGTGTGTGTGTGTGTGTGTGTGTGTGTGTGTGTGTGTGTGTGTGTGTGTACATGTGTGTGTACACACACACACACACACACACACACACACACACACACACACACACACACACACGTTGAGGTTCATTAGTAGGGGCGAGGGCGAGAGGGCGTGAGGCGTGAGGGCGTGAGGCGTGAGGGCGTGGTAAGCGCGTCACACTGCGTTACGACCCTCATTGTTGGGGACGAAAATAAAAAAAAGAAAAAAAAAAGAAAAAAAGCACACTGGAAGATAAGCATCAAGTGTGGCAAAGTATGAACACGTGACGCAGCTGACCACAACATTACACAGGTGGAATTAGAATATGATGAAAGTTAAGCGCCCCTGTTTCTATTTCATCCTCTCTCTCTCTCTCTCTCTCTCTCTCTCTAAAGGTCACTCAACTGGATATACCCTTAAGCAGACAGTCCTCCATCCACTACCTCTCCCTAGTCTGTCATTCCACTCCACACACACACACACACACACACACACACACACACACACAGCCGCTGCGCATCATATGTCAGATGCCACCAGGGGGGATGTGTTGACTTAAGATGTATGAATGTTAGTCTATGAGGATTTGTGCATAAGTAGGGTAAGTTGCAGCTCTGTATCTGTATTTGCTGCCATTTAGATAAACCGAAATATCATTATTATCACACACACACACACATACACAGACACAGAGGGGGGGAGTTTCAACACACACCCATGCAGTAATCCATCCTCATGTCCCACAACTCAGAGTGAAGGAGAAGTAAGGCAGTAAGTACAAAAAACCACCCTTTTCCCCAGCCGCTCTTAAGCACCTTGAGTCACTGCCTCCTCACAACACTTCAATGAGAAAAATGAAGAGAAAAACGAGAAAAAAAAAAGAACTGCATCCATTTAGCATCCAACCAACCACATCTCACTAATCCATCAGTCTATCAGTGCATCCATTCATCCCTCTCTCTCTCTTTCTCTCTCTCTCAGCGGATTTCCGGGGCTACTGAATCGAAAGCTATTATTGGCGAAGGCTATTTGGGTGAGTGTTCCTCTCTATCCCCTCTTACTCCCAGCTCTCTTACCCCCTAGCTACCGCGTCTCTCTTCCTCCTAGCGGCCGCGGGTAGTACTAATTGCAGGTTTCTTTTATGATGGCCAGCGGGAAGGTTCGGAACAGCAGCCTTGAAGTCGTGAGCTCGTTGGGTTTATTCTGCTAGTATATGAACCGGTTTTTTGATGAGTTGTGGATAGTAATGTTGAGAGGAGGGAATGGGGAGAGGTAGAGGAGGAGGAGGAGGAGGAGGAGGAGGAGGAGGAGGAGGAGGAGGAGAGGGGATGTTTTACTTTTTCTGTCTTTTTTTTTCTCTCTCTCTCTCTCTCTCTCTCTCTCTCTCTCTCTCTCTCAGGAGGTGGAAATGAACCCAGAAGCTGAACCGAAGCTGAGTCACTGAACCACGCGGCGAACCAGTGACCAGTGACAACAACCACCACTAGAACCACCACAAGACGGCCTCCACTCCGCTCCACTCCACTCCACTCCACACCCCGACAGTTGAAACCACCCAATTTATCCACATTCTTGTCCATCTTCCCTAAATCTTCCATCCCTGTAGTTCTTTTTCTTTTTTTTCTTTTTGTGACAAATGAAGCGTTGGAACCACAAAAACGACCACAAACAGACCACAAAAAGACCACAAAATGACCTTCCACCCACGCTCCACTTAATGGCTATCTACCCTCATCCACATCCGCATCTTAATCCACCTGTTGACTCCTTTTTTAATTTCATAATATACAAAACATAAAATGACACACGTGATCCACTTAATGGCAATCCACCCTCATCCACATCCGCATCTTAATCCACCTGTTGAGTTATTTTTTTAACTTCGTGATATACAACACAGAATATGACACACACCTGATCCACATATCCACAATCTAATCCACCTTTACCAAACCCCAAATTCTAAAACCCAAACATTTTTCTTATCCTTCCTTCTCTCCTAATTTTTTTTCATTAATTTTTTACCTGCCAAATAATCAAAATCGTAAAGTTATGAGGTGATTATCAGGTGTCCCCCTTTCCTCTTACCTGAGGCCCAGTAAGAGGACAGGTGGGAGAGTTAATTAACGGCTGATTAACATGTTACATTAAATACCTCTCACGGTAGGCTTAATTAATGCCACCCACCTGCCTACCTGTCTATACCTTCCGTCTCTCACCTGCTATTGACACACGCTACCCTTTTCAAATCTATTCTTAACACTTTTTTCTCCCTCTCTCTCTCTCTCTCTCTCTCTCTCTCTCTGCTGTTAATGGTGATGGCATTTGGAGGGAAGGAGGGAAAATGTGAAGGAGAGAGAGAGAGAGAGAGAGAGAGAGAGAGAGAGAGAGAGAGAGAGAGAGAGAGAGAGAGAGAGAGAGAGAGAGAGAGAGAGAGAGAGAGAGAGAGAGACAAAACGACTCTAAAATGGGAAGGAAGAAGGAAGGGAGAGGAGAGAAGGAGGGACGGAAGAAGGGATGTAGGGAGGGAGAGATAGAGAGAGAGAAAAGGAGGAAGGGAGGGACGAATTGACGGATGGAGGAACAAAGAATGACACACACACACACACACACACACACACACACACACACACACACACACACACACACACACACTGGCTCCGTAATGGGGAAGACTGACCGGGTGACCAGCAGGCGACCGAGGAGGTGAATTACACAGCTTACCTTTTCAACCTGCCAGAGAAGGACAATAAATTACAGGTGTGCAAGAATCCAAACAGACAACCCTGCTATTACCTGTTCCAATTCTAAACCCCCGTGTGTGTGTGTGTGTGTGTGTGTGTGTGTGGCGTCCCTCCCTCCCTCCCTGTCTCTCTCTTCCTCCTTGTCCCTCCCTCTTCCCCTCTTCCCTCCTTCTCTCCCTCCCTCCATCCATTCATCCATTCATCCCCCCTCTCTCTCTCTCTCTCTCTCTCTCTCTGCCTGTTCTTCCCTGTCTCCTTGTTCCTCCCTCCTCCCCTTCCTCCCTCCCTCCATATTTATCTCTCCCTGTCTTTGTCTCTCCCCGTCCCTTCCTTCCCTCCCTCCCTCCATCCATCCCTCCCTCCGTCCTGTCTCTCCCTCTCTCTTCCTGTCTCTCTTTGTTGCTCCCTCCCTCCCTCCTTCTCTCTCCCTCCCTCCCTGTCCCTCCCTGTCTCTTTGTCTCCCCCTCTTCCCCTCCTTCTCTTTCTTCCTCCATCCATCCCTCCATCCATCCTGTCTCTCCTTCTCTCTCCCTCCTTTTTTTCCTCTCCCTCCCTGTCCATCCCAGTTCCTCCCAGCCTCCTTGTCCTTCCCTCTTCCCTTCCCCTCTTTCTCTCTCTCTCATCAACCCATCCTTTTACCTCCTGTCTCTCTCTCTCTCCCTCCCTGTTTTCCTTCTGTATTTTACTTTTTCCATATTTTCTCTTCATCTCCTCTCTTCCTTTCATGTCCTATTTCTCTCCTCTCCTTCTCTCTCTTTTTCACATCCTTCTCTTCCTCTTGTCACTCGTTCCTATTCCTTCCTTTATCCATTCTTTCCTTCTCTTCTCTTTCCCTCTTTCCCTTTCTCCCTCCCATCTCCTCCCTCCACATCCTATTTTTCTCCTTTGCTTCCCATTCCTCTCTCCCTCTTATCATTCGTGCCTATCCCTTCCTTCACCTATTCCTTTCCTATCTCTTCTCTCCCTTTTCTTTCCTGTGTTTCTCCCTCCCATCTCTCCTCCATATCCTATTTTTCTCCTTCCTTTCACATCACAACCTTCCCCATTGTCACTTTTTCCTATTCCTCCCTTCACCTATCCTTTTCCTTCTCTTCTCTCCCTATTCTTTCCTGTGTTTCTCCCTTCCATCTCTCCTCCACATCCTATTTTTCTCCCCTTCCCATTCCTCTCTTCCTCTTATCACTCGATCCTATCCCTCCTTTCACCTATCCTTTTCCATCGCGTCCCTCTCCATTCCTCCCTTCCTGTTTTCGCGGAATTCCGGACGAGCGACCTACAACATTACATAATGCTAGAGTTTTCCAATATTTCCCCTCAGCAATTTCCCACACCACTGGCGAAACTATGTGGGTAACTCTATATGAGGTAACTTCCCGCCTTGTTACCGGTATGGTTGGTTGTAATGGCGATACTGCGGTGAATGCGGTGAAGTAGAAGAGAGATTTCGTATTACCGGTATGGCTGGGTTGTTATGCCGGTACTATGATATACCGGGTTATCCAAAAATGCTTCTCCTGTTGATAACCTAAAAATCTTGTTAACTTGTCTCTAGAACCGTGAAAAATAAATAGCCTTGATCCATTCAGTGCTGGAACTCATTTTTCACTCTGAGCTTTGGGTATGACTGGACCATTTTATTTAGATTAAGAAGTGCCTATGGAGGTCAGAAGATTAACGCCCAGGGTCTTCACTATTTTAACCTGTATAACATCACCAAATCGTAACCAGAATGCATATGGAGACGCGGCATGCTACTGAGGAGATTGAGAATACGAGTTACTTCAGTCTGGGTCTTCTAAATGTGGTGGAGGTGAGGCCACGGTGTGTTTGGGAATATGATCACAGAAAGCTTGTTATGAGAGGAGTGATGATGAAATAGTGACCAACGTGGGGAAAGTGTGTCAAAGTGAAAATGTTGTGTCTGTACCTGAATGTTATTACAGGTGGGCAGGAGTGACGAGAGAGGAGAGAGAGAGAGAGAGAGAGAGAGAGAGAGAGAGAGAGAGAGAGAGAGAGAGAGAGAGAGAGAGAGAGAGAGAGAGAGAGAGAGAGAGAGAGAGAGAGAGAGAGTGTTTGTATGTCATTACAAATTATTAACCCTTTCAGTATTGGGACACATTTTTACCTTAAGATTTGTGTACGATTAGACTATTTTATTGACATTAGGAAGGGTCTATGGAGGTCGGAAGATTACTGGCTAGAGTCTTCACTATTTTAATCCCCCACATGAGTTTCCGAAGCTGTATAAAATCACCAAATAGTACGCAGAATGAATATGGAATCGAATCATGGTACCGAAGGAGTTAATACGTCGCAGGTGATACTAACTATAAACAAATGGTATTAATTATATACATTACCTATAAGTGGTACCAATTAGGCATAAATGGAGTGAATTTAAGCTTGATAGGGGCGCAAATAACCCCACTACTTTTATAATGCAAAAGAGTAAAAAGCAACTTATTCACACCCCTTCACACACACGCTAAGTAAATCATACACAGATAATACACTTGATTACTTTACACTATGACCAACACTAGACGCTGCCCACTCTTGCAGGAATGCACTACAAACATAAAAAGAGTTATAAGTGATCTATTCATTCCCTCTTCCACACACATGCTAAGTAAATTCTATACAGATAATACACGTGAATACTGTACAAGGCTTTCTTCTTCCTCTCATCTCTGTTCTGTCCATCTCTTTAAGGCAAGAGTTAACCAGTACTCTCAATCATTCATACCTTCACATACGCTAAGTAAATTATATACAGATAATACACGTGGTTACTGTACAAGGCTTTCTTCTTCCTCTCATCCCTGTTCTGTCCAGCTCTCTCAAGCAAGAGCTAACCATTCATGCCTTTCACTGGTAAACTCTGGAACTCCCTACCTGCTTCTGTATTTCCGTCTTCCTACGACTTGACTTCTTTTACGAGGGAGGTATCAAGACATTTGCTCCCTAATTTTAGCTAACCCTTTACTTATCTCCCAGGGAACCAGCACTCAAATGGCTCTTTTTTTTTATCTATTTTGTTGTCCTTGGCTGGCCCTCTCTCTCTCTCTCTCTCTCTCTTACATTAAAAAAAAAAAAAACAGATCACTAACTAATTCTAGCCACTGGCCACTCTTACAGGAATTCACTCTCAGGACTTGTTCTACTCGTATCTCCGCCTCGCTTCCTGTTCTGCTTATCATTGTTTTCCTTTACACTTCCTCATATTTACTCGCTCTGTCTCGTCTCTGCTTTCATCTGTTTACCTTTGCCTTTATCATTCTCCGTTAACTACTTCTTCTTGTGCAATATCCTGTTTTCGTTAATGTTTCCTTTTTTTCCCTACAGTTATTCCTTATTTTCGTTAACATTTCTCGCATGTCTTGATTCTCGTTCATATATTTTCTTCAGTTGTCGATAATGTTTCGTCTGATTGTCGTGGTTTTATTCGCTTTACTTTTCTAGATTTCTTTTATTATTGTTCACTTCAATGCAGTTATGCTTTCCAGTGGGTCGCCTTCATTGACCTCATAATAATAATAATAATAATAATAATTTCTCTCTTTTCTGCGCTTTTATTTTGTAGTTTCCTAATTCTATACTGTTCATTTCAATTCATTCATATTCTACTCTGATTAAACTATCCATGTCTCTCTTTTCTGAGCTTTTATTCCTCTAGTTTCTTTTCATTACTGTTCACTTCTGATTTCAATACCTATTTTTCTCTATTCTAAGCTTTCATTCCTCTAGTTTCCTTTCATTACTTTTCATTTCATTTCAATTCATGTTCTACTCTCATTTTACTGCGTATTTCTCTCTATTCTGCTCATCACTTCATCTCCTAATTCATTACTGATCACTTCAATTCATGTTCTAGTCTCATTTCACTGCGCATTTCTTTATTCCGCTGCTCACTTCATCCCCAGTATCAAATTGTGCAACTGCAACAATCCTAACGTCAGATTTGTCTCGGTATTAATCTCAGTATTAATTTTGCGAGGTGCGCTGGCCGAGGACACCAGCCGGGAGGAAAACTGGACACTTTTACTCCTGCTATTAATTCACCGAGCTCTCACTATTGCAGTAACTTCGGTGACACACACACACACACACACACACACACACACACACACACACAGGGTACGATTCAGCATTATTTTGTCAGTTCTTAATTTACATTTTGTTTGAAGCGACAGAGAGAGAGAGAGAGAGAGAGAGAGAGAGAGAGAGAGAGAGAGAGAGAGAGAGAGAGAGAGAGAGAATGAGTGAGTGAGTGATTGATTGATTGATTGAGTGAGTGAGTGAGTGAGTGAGTGAGTGAGTGAGTGAGTGAATGAAAAAAAAAGATGAAAAATAAAATGAGGACACAGAAGACAAGCGTGTTTCCCTCCACAGGTGAGTTTGTTGCTAGGAGTCACTTTGATCACCTGAGCGGAAAGGGAGTGTCATTTATTCCCTCGCTCAGGTGGACCGAGGCTCGACGACACACACACACACACACACACACACACACACACACACACACACACACACACACACACACACACACAGGCTGGTGACGTAAGGATTGCGTAAGATTCTATAATAGTTTTGTGCAAAGTGGAAAATTGGACTGAAAAGAGAGAGAGAGAGAGAGAGAGAGAGAGAGAGAGAGAGAGAGAGAGAGAGAGAGAGAGAGAGAGAGAGAGAGGCCCCAGTGTAACAGTAAGGCAGCGTTAATCTCTCAGTCACTAAGCCACGTTCTTATCATCGCTAGAAGAACAAAGAGTCATTTATCTGAGAGAAAAAGAACGAAGTGCTTGCTGTAAATTTCTACTATTACCACTACTACTACTACTACTACTACTACTACTACTACTACTACTACTATTACTGAGTTTCTACAATTATACCATCTCTTTTCACACACCATGCGGCTTCAGAAACAAAGTAAGATCAGGAAATTCAACCAAACTTAAGAACACAAGGAAGAATAAATAGCATAATAACAATGATTTTGATAAACGAGTAAGTTATTGTGACACTTTGATCTTTATTACACTGACACACTTCTTGTTCTCACTCAACTTCAATCTTATCTACTCAACTTCCTGATTATTTTCTTTCACATCCTCTATTATCAGAAGGCTTAATACAGTCACTATTCTATCTGCCAGTGTTCCTTTTTATTTGATCCTTGTGTCATTATCAGAAAACGTGTTCAATTTTCTCCCCAAAATAGCTAATGTCTGAATTTACTACGTTTTGAAGCTTATTCCACTCAGAAATCACTATCTCTCCTGTAAATTTCCACTATTTCCACTGGCATTATTCTATCCAACATTTCTCCTCTTCATGTGATCCCTGTGTCATCAAAAAACGTGCCCAAACTTCTCTTGTAACTAGTCAATTGTCCGAGAAGTTACTATGTTACTGAGAAGTTTATTTCACTCAACAGTCACTATTTTATCCACCAGTGCTCCTCTTCATTATGATCCTTGTACCGTCATTAAAAGACTTGCCCAAACTTCTTTTCAAACTAACTAATATCTGTGAAGTTACTATGTTACTAAGAAGTTTATTCCACTCTGCCACAACCTTATTTGCAAACCAGTTAACGTATGTCTCATCCTTGACCCCTTCAGTACTGGGACACATTTTTACCTTGAGTTTTAGGTGTGATTAGACGATTTTATTTACATCAAGAAGGTCAATGGAGGTCAGAAGTTTAATGGTCACAGTCTTCACTATTTTGATCCTCTACATAAGTTTCTGAAGCTGTATAAAATCACCAAATAGTAAGCAGAATGAATATGGAAACGCGTCATGGTACTGAAGGGTTAAGAATACAATGTACTGATGCGAGGAGAGAGCGAGTGAGTGAATGAGTGAGTGAGTGAGTGAAATATCTTACGTGAAAGAATCCGTCTCCTCACTCACCTATTATCACCTATTATCGTATCACATAATTAATTCTACTCGTCCACAGTCCCTATTTGTAATGCAGCTTTGTCTCCCTTCTTTTCAGAATCCGGATCTACTTAATTGACAACCATTCCTACGAGTTCCAACGTGTTCCCTCACTAGAGCAACCATTTGGTGAGTTCCCAGGAAAGTTGTCGCCTCGAAGTCTACCATTTCCCTTAATCCCCAACACGCTTCCCTTCCCTGGGCGGATAATTAAGCTTCCCCCGTCCCTGTGTTGCGTTCATTAATCCCTCCCTCCATTACCGCAGCTGAAAGGAAAGCGCTGAAAAAATATTGGAACGTTCAGACAAATGTAAGCTGTTTGAGTTAGTTGCGTGGCTATGTTGGTAGTGGTGGTGGTGGGTGGGGAGGGAAAGGAGAAGAAGAAGAGTATAAAAGAGGATCAGGAGAAGGAGAGGAAGAAGAAACCAAGGAAAAGAGAAATAAGGTAAGAAACAATAATGGCAACAACGTGAATGCAAGAGGGTTTAAATAGCACCACTGGGGTTTCTTCAGCACCGTAATATGTCTCTCTGGTTTCACAGCACTACACTATATAGGCCCGTATTAAAAACGCTCTGCTCTCTCACCACGACTATTTTCCAAGGCCACAGAGTGTTTCTCCAGTTAACAATATAGAAATCTTGTCACGCTGCCTGTAGAACCGTAAAAATATCCTAAAAATTACTCTTCTCTCTAATCAAGATTATTTTCCGAGGCCACAGAGATGATTAGCGGATTTTCAAGAATGTTTCTCCAGTTAATAATATAAAAATCTAGTCACTCTGCCTCTAGAACCTATAAAATACATGAAAAACTCGTGTAAATTTAAATAAAGCCTTTTGAAATAGTGGAGGTGAAGCGCAGAGATGTTTGAGAATACGAACGTACGTACTTACACACTACTATACTGCCATAAGCCATACATAACAACCTGCATAATAGAAGAGAATAGAAGAGAAAAGAAGAAAGGCACCATTTATACATCCCATTGTTGGCGAGGGAGAGAATAAGCGCTTGTAAATAATAATAATGACGATGACGATGATTATTTGTCCTTGAAATGTTTTATGCTGTTTTTTCTTTTATAATATCAACAAGAGCAGGTGTTTATTAAAGGTGTTTAATGGATAGAGGGAGTGAAGAAGTTAGAGAAGTAGATGGATAATAATAATGATGATGACGATGATTACTTGTTCTTGAAATGGTGTTTTTCATAATATCAACAAGAGCAGGTGTTTATTACAGGTGTTTAATCCATGGAGTCAAGGTAGAGAGGCAAACGTAGATGACAACTTGATTAAGCCTTGAAATGTGAAAGTTTTTGAGCACTAACAGAAGCCAGGTGTCTATTACAGGCGTGGAGTACAGGGGTGGGAGAGGGGAATTGAGAGGAAGGAGTCAGGTCAGAGGGAGTGGGAAAGTCTCACGGTAATTCTATGATAGTGTGGATAAGACACGCCGCCGCGACAAGACTGTGGTGT
>NC_059299.1:1687500-1745000 GCF_017591435.1 Portunus trituberculatus
GGCTTCCTCACTCGGGGCAACGGTTTCCTAGCGGGTGGGCTTTGAGATAGGAGGTACCCCGAAAAATATCCCCTTTAGCCCATAAATTCCCGTGAAAAGCTCATATGGTGTAAATAAAAATGGAAGGAAAGAATATTAGATGAAGGTAAGGGATCGAGGCTCAGGAACATGTAGCCGTAGATAAATGATAAAGGAAAGGAGGACGTGGAGTCTTAGATGAAAGGAAGTTGATGCAGAAATAAGAAGGATGTCGACTGCAGAAGAAGAGGATTGAAGACAGTAGGAAAAGAAGGTAAATTAGAAAGGAAATGAAGAAAGGATGTTTATAAAAGAGAAGTAAACGTTATGAGAATTTCTGGAAGGGGCAGGAAGGATGACAGGAAATGGCGTAAAGGATGTTGATACAATAGAAGGAAAGGTTACTGGGGAAGGGAGAGAAGATAGGGAAGGGGTAGAGGGTGACAGGCCAAGGTGTGCTGGGGATGGCGCGTCAAAATAGTGTTTTTATTAGCTAGAGAACAGCTGATATGGAGTTAAGAAAAGGTTCAAACCGGTAGAATGTGGGGTGAAGGACTGACAGGGCAGGGATGGTGACACGGAATCTAGTAGTAGTAGTAGTAGTAGTAGTAGTAGTGGTGGTGGTGGTGGTGGTGAGTAGTACAAACGCGTGGTGCGTGGAAACAGTCTAGGTAAGCTCTGGAATCTGTGAAGCTGTGGAGCTGAACACATGATCGCTCTCTCACTGCAACTATTTTCAAAGGTCACAGAAATAATTACCTGCGTTCACAAAAGTGTTTATCCAATTAACAATATCCAATTCATACGTCACCAGAACCATAACAAAAAAACTATCAAACGCTCACTATACTTATACAAACACTCTTGAAATTCCCAGTAACTTCCACTAGACGCTGCAAAAAGAAATAAAGATAACCTCTGAAACGTATATTAACCCCTTTAGTACAATGACGTGTTTTTATATTCATTCTGCTTACTATTTGGTGATTTTATACAGCTTCAAAAACTTATGTGGGGATGAAAATAGTGAAGACTCAGGCCATTAATCTTCTGACCTCCATCGACGCTTCCTAATGTAAACAAAACCGTCTAATCGTGCCCAAAACTCATGGTAAAAATACGTCTCAGTACTGAAGGAGTTAAAAAGGCATTTAGAAGGACACAAGATACTGACTACTTGCTAAAACTTTCTCTATCTGACCCAGCGGGAAGCTCAGCCAAGTAAGTGACAGGTGACCTTGTGTGTGCGTGTGAGTAGAAAACGTTGTGATTGTAGCGAAGAAAATGGGCGCGTACCATGACGGGCGTTTATCAGTGTTACATGTCCAGTGTCTTCCTTCTCTCACCTCAGTAGATAGACCGTATTCTGAAACGCTTTGCTCTCTCACCATTACTGTTTTCCAAGGGCTCCAGTTAAAGATACTCATGTTTTTAAGATTATTTTTCATGGCTCTGGTGATAATTTGGCAAGATTTCTAGTTTATTAGGAGAAACTGTCCTGAAAACCTGGTTAGTTGTCTCTTTGGCCTTGGGAAATTGTAGTGAGAGGGGAAGGTGTTTCTGAATGCTGGTGAAATAGTCCCACGCAAGGCAGCAAGCAAGGAGTGGAGGAATGGAAGAAGCTGAGGTTATTTGTGACAGAGAACGTTCGCTGAGGAGAAAATGATCAACGTATCGGATATTTCACTCCATCCCACAGTCTTGCTGCGTTACCAAACACACGCTAACATGAAATACAAACACCTCTTTTCACAGTGCCTTAAACTTGCGAGTAGATTAGTACATAAACACGAATTATATATGAAAAACACAGTACGAGTGGAAATTCCCGATCCGATGCATTCCTAAAAGTTATAAAAGAAAACGAAATAAACTGGAATCGACATCTCTGTTTCTTTCACCTGCCTGGAAACGACCCCTCCTCCCCCGCCCCAATCCCTCGCTACAAACACCTTCGTTCCGATTCCGCTTAGAGACTCCGGTGTTGATGTGCGTGGTGTTGACAGCCGCGGCAGTCATAACCGTATCCAAGGTCATCATTCTATTCACTTCCCTTCATCTTTTCAGTGGCATGACGCATTTCCACATTCATTCTTACTATACTGAGTGACTTTATACAACTTCAGATACTCATGTGTGGGATTAACATAGTGAAGACTGTGGCCATTAATCTTCTGACCTCCATAGAGCCTTCCTAATGTTAATAAAATGGCCTAATCATACCCAAATCTCAAGGTAGAAATGTCTTAACCCCTTCAGTACCATGACGCGTTTCCATATTCATTCTGCTTACTATTTAGTGACTTTATACAGCTTCAGAAACTTATGTGGGGAGGGGGGGTTAAAATGGTGAGGAATCTGGGTATTATTAACATTACTGACCTTCGTAGAGCTGTCCTAATGTCAAAATCGTCTAATCCCACACAAACTCAAGGTAAAAATGCGTCCCAGTACCGATAGGGTTAATAATCACTACTATTGCTCCTCCTTAGAGAAAAGTTATGTTGTGTTGGAGCAAGTTCTAAGCTACGTTACCAATTATACCGGATTAATCTAGTACCTGATGCTTTTTTTTTTTTTACGCATTCTCTCTCTCTCTCTCTCTCTCTCTGGTCAAAGGGTAGCAAAAAATACGACCTATTAAAGATGCCAGGCGTAAAACAGAAGCATCCAGGAAAACAATGAGAAATATGACTAGAATGACGTCAAAATTCTTCTTATTAGCGTGCCAAAACCCAGCCACTCCCACTACCCATGAAGGAACAACAAGTAAACGTTAATACTCAGAATTCCAACACCAACAGGATTTTCCCGCGGACGTGAAGCTGATATGAAAAAGAGAGAGAGAGAGAGAGAGAAACATGCCCTCCAACCGTACATGTCAGAGAACCAACAAACCGGCCTTTAATGAACATTACAAGACACCACAAATGAATTTTACAACAGCACATCTTACCGACACCACACACGTGTTCAGATGACAAATAAGAACGTGTCAGATGCGTAAGATGCAAAATACAAGGAATCAAACACACTATCTTACCTTTAGCGACGCGATGTGGTCTTTTTTTCACTTTCCTGCACCTTCCGCTAGTCAACTTTACGCACACGAGAGCCCAGAGGAGGTGGTAAGGGCCAGGTGGGCGTGAGGGACAGATTTTACTAAGCTACACCGGTAACATCAACGGGTAGACCACTACTAAGCCACCATTCTTCTCCTGAACCTACTCCAGTGCGTCTGCGTGTGGCAACATCTGGCAACTGTCCACAGTATGCATCGTTTCCGCTTTACTTATTTATTTGCCGTTTTATCTATTTTTTACAGCAAATTCTTATCACTGCAGGTATACGATAAGGAGTACAATACAGCGTTTCTCTCTCTCCGTCTCTTCTTAATGGGTTTTTAATGACTGATCCTGTTGTTTTACCTATCTATTCGTACTCACTCTCGGCGTAGATAAGAAGAGCTCAGAGGAGAGAAAGTTATGCGGTTAAAAAATGCGAGTTGCGTTACTACTGTTACTACTGACCTTGTTCTTTTTAGCAGTGTGGGGAAACTGAACTTCACTCCTTTCATTGGTATAATTCACTTTTTCCCACGGTAATCTTTTGCGCATCTGATCTTGCAGCAGTCTTTTAACCCCTTCAGTACCACGACGCGTTTCCATATTCATTCTGCTTACTATTTGGTGATTTTATACAGCTTCAGAAACTCATGTGGAGGTTAAAATAGTGAAATCTCTGGCTATTAATTTTCTGACCTCCATAGACCCTTCCTAATGTCAATAAAATGGTCTAATTGTACGTACATAAATCTCAAGGTAAAAATGAGTTCCAGTATTGAAGGGGTTAACTCCATCAGTGCAATATTCACTCCACAGTGCTAAAAAAAATCCATCTCTCTCTCTCTCTCTCTCTCTCTCTCTCTCTCTCTCTCTCTCTCTCTCTCTCTCTCTCTCTCTCTCTCTCTCTCTCTTCAATCGGGATAACAACATGACAAAGATGGACTTCCCTCTAAGGTAAATTGAATTGAAAAGCAACTCACAACACCTTTCAGACTCGATTTGGGGAATTTGAGAATGAAGTGCTCATCTACAGGAGGGAAAAATTAACTTAACACTCGGGAGCAAGGACACCGCGGAAATTAAACTACTGACTGATGAGGGAAGGAACCAGGAAAAGGTGAAAGGTGAGTTTCTTGCCGAACCAACGTGGCTACAAGAGAAAGTATATGAAAATTCTTATCTTTTTGATGAACCGAAGTGAAATGTTAATGACTCCGCAGGGAAAAAAAAAAAAAAGGGGGTGGTTGGTGATAATAGTGATATTGAGGACTAGTGATTGAAAGTGAAAGTAGGCAGTGATAGTGATGTTGATGGTGAAATAATGGCCTGGCAGGGAAATATAAAAGGAAAATGGTGTTGGTTCTTTTTGTCACGTCCACACCTGCCCACACCTGCCCACGCACAACAACGAAGTAATGAGTAAGAAAACAAATAAAGGCTAGACATGTTGCTTAATCCGTCAGTCCCTCCACACACATTTTAACCCCTTCAGTACTGGAACACATTTTTACCAAGAGTTTTGGGTGTGATTGAACGATTTTATTTACATTAGAAAGGCTGTACTGAGGTCAGAAGATTAATGGCCAGAGCCTACACTATTTCAATCCCCACATGAGTTTCTGAAGCTGTATAAAATCACCATACAGTAAGCACAATGAATATGAAAACGCGTCATAGTACTGAAGGATTTAACACTCCGTTCTATAACCCCATACATAACAAAGGTTTATATAAGACAGTGAAGGGAGGGAAGAAGAGAAGGTATCGAGCGACCCCTTTCCAATCTGAATATTTCTCCTGAACTTCGACCACGTAAAAGAGTTTCCTAGAAGTTTCTGCTTCCTGTTACATGTCCCCGCAGGTTGGAGGTGGCAGCGTGTTTGACTTCCACCACGTCCAAAGTTTGTAGTAGCCAATATCTTAACTTTACGAACACGGAACGATAACCCGGAACATATTGTAGATAGCAGGAAAGTAAGTAGGTAAGTAGGTAGATAATAAAGATAGATAGACACACAGACAAGCAGATAGATACAACCAGATTAATGGATAGATAGATAGATGTATAGATAAAGATAAATACGAGAGAGAGAGAGAGAGAGAGAGAGAGAGAGAGAGAGAGAGAGAGAGAGAGAGAGAGAGAGAACGAAAGAAAAGAAGTGCGGAAGAGTTTCATTAGGTGAGAGAGCCAAACGGATGAGAGAGAGAGAGAGAGAGAGAGAGAGAGAGAGAGAGAGAGAGAGAGAGAGAGAGAGAGAGAGAGAGAGAGAGAGAGAGAAGCAGGACAAACAACTTGGAAAACGTAAAAACAAAAAATACGAGAAAACACACACACACACACACACACACACACACACACACACACAGCCTCCAATCGAGATATTCCCCTCAGGAACACTGGTTAAGCTGACAAGGCCTTTTCTTTCATTATTATCAAAGCTCACTCCTCTTCCTCTTTCTCCTTATTCTATTTACCTTATTCCCTTCTTTCCTTGTTGACCTCCTATCCTCTTCTTCCTCTTCATCATTTTTCCTCCTTTCCGTTTTCTTTTGACCATTTTCTTTTTCTCTCTCTTATTTCTTTTCCCTTTCTCTTACCCTTCTTTCTTTTTTTTATGTATATCAGTTTGTTTGTCTCTCTCTCTCTCTCTCTCTCTCTCTCTCTCTCTCTCTCTCTCTCTCTCTCCAGTGGAAAATATGTCACACCCAACCAGCCCCCGTTTTCTTTATATAAGTTCGAGGATTTGTACCTATAGTGAGGAAAATTTGAATTATTTTTTGTCTTTCTATTTATATTCAGTCGATTCATTGCATTTTTCTTCTCGAGGGACGCGGAAAAGTTATTCATTTGTATACTAAACTTACTATCTTACTTTTCACTCCTTTCTCTCTCTCTCTCTCTCTCTCTCTCTCTCTCTCTCTCTCTCTCTCTCTTCTTTTTTTTCGAGTTTCAAGTGAGTCTATAGGATGGTGTGTGTGTGTGTGTGTGTGTGTGTGTGTGTGTGTGTGTGTGTGTGTGTGTGTGTGAGGTGGTGGAGGTGGGAGTGGAGGGAGAGGATGTGTGTGTGTGTGTGTGTGTGTGTGTGTGTGTGTGTGTGTGGGAGGGTGTTTGTGCGCAGCGTTCCATTCAATCTTCCTTCCTTTCTTCCAATCTCTCTCTCTCTCTCTCTCTCTCTCTCTCTGTCCATCGCTGAGTGCATTTTCGAGGCGCCATTGGAAAATAGGAGGGACGCACTGGCTTATTGCTTCGTCTCGCTTCAAAATATTCCAGAAAACAATGTTACAACAAGCCAAGCCTACAAAGAAGCGGCCACAGTCATACAGGGCACGGGAGAAGGAAAGAGACATGCTAACGATTAATCCTGAAGACGGCGGTGGCATTCAAGCTTGATTTGATCCTGCCTTGTGCGATCTTACTATGCTAGACGCGCCAATCAAACGCATTATGTTCCCATATTCATTCTGCTTACAATATAGTGATTTTATACAGCTTCAGACACTTATATATGGTGTCAAAATAGTGAAGACTGTGGCTATTAATCTTCTGACCTACATAGACCCTTCCTAATATCAATAAAATGGTCTAATCTCCAAGTAAAAATGTGTCCCAGTACCAGAGGGGGTTAATGTACAATATGATTCGAAACAGGCAGGTCCGAATGAGTTCATATTTCGAGCACTGTTTCGTTTATGATTCGAGTATCAAAGCAATATCTACGTGGCACAGAGGCAGCTACAGTTGGGTGTATGGGAATTGGTCTATCTATTTGTCTATTCCTGAATGAGGGATGGTGAGGTGTGGCGGCACGGTGTAAGCTGCACGGTATTGGCAGCACGAGTAGGATTATTTCTATTATTAGTTGAGTTATTTGAAGTTTTGCGTGGAAGGGATGTTGGGTATTACGATATGACAGACGCCCTTCACGGTATTCAGACTGGAAAAAGTGAGTTTCAAAGGCTTAGTATTAACAGTGTTTCCATTTATTTCCAGAGCACTACACACACACACACACACACACACACACACACACACACACACTGCTACCGGCCACGCTATTTTCAGAAACGCCTCTCTCTCTCATCGCGACCATTTTCAAAGCCCCTAGAGACGATTAGCCGAGTTTTAAAGGGTATTTTTCCTGCTGATAATGCAGAAAACTTAACATGTCGCTAGAATTACAGAAATTTCCTTAAAAACCCGTGTCACTTCAACTAGAGCCCTTTGAAAAGAGTGAGGAGGCGAGGAAATGTTTCAGATAACACCTTTCCCTCGTGCTGCTTCTACCGCTACACTGCAACACCCACGCACGCCTCACCTTTTCCCGTCCTTTCAAGTGGCACTGCGGGGAACTAAGAAATAGGAAAAATACTACACGAAAACAGCAAAAAGTACGCCGACAATAAAGTAATAAAGACAAGGGAAATTAACGAAAAAATCTGACCAAAGCAAGGTAATGGAAAGCAATGAAATTAAAAGAGAGAACGGTGAAAATGTAAAATGACTCCAATTAGAAATAAGAGAAAACGGGGAACAATGAAGTGATATATACGAAAAATAAAAGAAAAAAAGAATCAAATGCACACGAAAAAAAAAGAAAAAAAAAGAGAACGATGAAATTGAAAAGCGACACCAATTAACTATCACACGAAAATAGAGAATAAGATAGAAAACGGGGAACAATAAAATGATATATACAAAAAAGAAAGAAAAGGGGATAAAATCCACGCACGAATAATGAAAGGAGAGAGACAACAATGAAAACGAAAATAGAAATAAGAGAAAAACAATTAATAAACAGAAAGAAAATAAGGACTAAAACAACACACGAGCACAACGAGAGTGAAGGGAGAAACATAGTGGAATTCTGGCCACCACTATGCCGCCTCTATTTCCAGCACCGCATTATTGCATTGGCATATCGACGAGACTCACGCGGCGCAATGCAGGCCCACCACACACCACCACACACCACACACACACACACCACCACCACACACACACCACTACCACCAGCACACACCACCTTCACACACCATCATACACCATCACCACTACACACTATCACACCAGATCACCACCAGACACCACCACCACACACCACCACACACATCACCACCACCACCATCACTTCCCAATACTGCAGCTGGTCATGGGTGCCTCTCTGCTTCCTGTATCGTCTATTCTAAAGCCATATTGTACCTTTTATTCATATTCGAGGAGTCATCTCTGTTTGACCACCTGTCTTATATAATCTCTTTTTGGTTGCCGTTCTTCATTACCTTCCCATTAACCCCTTCAATACCATGACACGTTTTCATATTTATTCTGCTTAGTATCTGGTGATTTGATACAGCTTTAGAAACTTATGTGGAGGGTTGAAATAGTGAAGACTGGTCATTAATCTTCTGAGCGCCATATACCCTTCCTAATGAAAATAAAATGGTCTAATCGTACACAAATCTCAAGATAAAAAATGCGTTCCAGTACTGAAGGGTTAATTGAATCTAGATAGAACTCATTAACACAGTGCCTCTAAATACACCCAGAGAGGACGAAAAATGCCTAAAGGATTACGAATTTGTCACGGAAAAATGGAGTGGATGGGAAAAAATTCTGGTGAAAATACGAGAGCGTGCCTTGATTAATACAGGTGTACTGAGAGGTAGATGTGCAGCTGACGGGCGGCCTTTCAATCTTTTGATTCAGGTGCCATCAAGATCCCAAAAAAGAAACTCTCCCTCTTTTCACCGCAGGATTAATTTTCTGTGAAAGGAATGGTGCGCCGTGATCCTGAACCCTGCTACTCTGCCGCCCAACCCTCCCACTCTCTCTGCCTCACTCCCTAACCCAGCCACTCCGCCCCTGCCCACGCTACTCCGTCTACTCCCTTCCACTCCCAACCACTCTGCCTTTTCCACGCTACTCTCTCTACTCTTTACTCCCTTCCTGGCTCACAACACCCGTCACTTTTGCTCAATCTCTCGCTCCACTTCGCTACTGTGCCTTTATCTCACTGGCATTTATCATCTGGTCTTACTCGAGTTTGCTTTTAGAATTCTTACAGGTGTGAGTTAATGTTTCCACTTCCTATTGTTGTTCCTACTGCTACTACTGTTACTGCTACTATTTTTGCTACTACTACTACTACTATTTCTACTGCTGCTGCTACTACTACTACTACTACTACTGCTACTAGTACTACTACTGCTACTACTACTACTACTACTACCGTCTCTCTTACATCACTCACTACTGCGCCGCTTATATCATCGCTCCAAAACCAGTTATCAAAGTTATCTGCTCTGGTTGCTTCAGTTTTTCTTAATTGATTTACAGAGCGGTTTTAATGGACATTGTGTGTACGCTCTCTCTCTCTCTCTCTCTCTCTCGATAATTAATATTCAGATGCGATTATCTTAAAATCCTTCAAGGTCTCTCTCTCTCTCTCTCTCTCTCATGATATTCGACGAGTTAAGATATTTAAATTGAATACTGCTGAATCAAATTACTGTTCAGTATGAAGTGAATAGAAGAACATATGACACAAGATCGCCAGTTGTGGAAAGCAGTCATCGCCAGTCCAACCTCACCCCCTAATGGGAAAAGGCGGACGTTAAATGATGATGTTGATGATGATTTTATATGCAATGAAAAACAAATTGCTACTCATATCAGTGGCTACATTGCAGTGTGTGTGTGTGTGTGTGTGTGTGTGTGTTACTAAAGTGAAACAAGGCCATACTCTCTCTCTCTCTCTCTCTAAATATTACATCTGTGGTAATGGTATTCCTAAACATTGTACTGGGTGGCATTAGTGTCAGGGAACAGTCTGTTTTCCAACCCTTTGTTTCCTTTCCTCTTTTCATCTGTCTCTCCCAGGCTGGTTCACGTCACACTCACAGGTAACCTCAGTCACCTGTCCACTCGTTAGGTTGGCAAAAAATCCATGTAAAGGAGAGCTATATTTGTAGTTTTTCTGTACAGTGTCTTTACAAAAATATTTGGAATTTTTCATATATAGCAAAGGTAAACAGCAATACTTTGTTAGTATGAAACATTATGGTCTTGCCTCCACAAAAATAATGATGCGTAACAGATAAACTATTATAACATGGTCCACTAACATAAACAGATCCCTAGTGAACCAAAACCAATACAACTTTTAGAATGCACATAACAAAACTGGCACATGAGTAACATGACCCAAATTGTGATTCCTTGGACGCCTCCACGACACCACATTACCCTGTCACCTCCTAAGTGGTACTGGTATGCTGGGAACCACATCAGGAAGAAAAGGTTATCACATCCAATTTGTAAAACAATAAAGTAAGTAAGAAATGCAAAGAACTCCTTGGAAACTTCAAATCCTGCCCATAACGTACAGAGACATGAATGATGTGGATGCAACTTCAAGTTAATCTTTAACTAGATCAAGTTGCACAAAGATTTAGAATATAGTTAACTATGAGTAAAAGTGATGCCTAAAGGGAGCTTGAGTAAAAATGGATAATTTGTAATACTGATTCAAAAAGAATATTTCTTAAACTTTGACAATGCAGCAAAAGTCCTTCCACCTACAGTCAGACTGGGAAGTGGATCCACTATGCAGCACATTCATTCCACTATCTGGCTTAAGGTTGACCTACTGTCTTATGTCACACATGAATACTGTTTGGCTACTGGAGACCATCACTCCTCTATTCAACTACTGGCAACTGTTGCGTCTATTTCAAAATGGTGATTATTATTTGTTATAGGCATAGATAGCGAAGTATTTTCAGCATGAATTCTGTTTAGCTGAAAACTGCTATTACTTCTTAAAGTAAATTATAGATAGTGGTGCGTTAACAACACACTTCGAAATCTCTACTGAGGTTAGTGAGAAAATGGCAAATGTATACGATGTTCTACTGTGTCTTTTGTTGCCAGAATGAAAGGACTTTTGCTTTAATGACTAGAAATTTTGTTTTTACGAATGAAAAATAGTTAGATATGGAAACCAATGCATTATGGAACCTATGCCTAGTTCAAGGGTGTGGAGCTAAGCTGCTATCACAAAGCAAGGGAAGACGTGTCCTAAAGACAAACTGAACTTATGTGCCATAGTGACTTGCAGGACTGGATCACGGAGTGCTATATTAAAGGTTACGAATCCCTCAAGACTGGACGATTTAATGCAAGGTTTCTGGGGGAAGACGTATTCACTAAAACTATGGGACGTCTGCCGCCATCACAAAGCATCCTCTCCACGGCTTGGCTGGCTTCTCAGGAGGGCTATTATTGCTTTACTGAGAACTTATTGTACTGGATGAGCAATACAAGAATATCCCCTCAAAGCTGCAGTGTATGAACCAAAGAGGTGCTGCACATCATCTGCTCCTGCTGCAGCCACAGAAGCTGCAAAACACAGCCTCAGAGACAGAGAAGCACAAAAGCTGCACATCTGCCACAAACTAACTAATTCCAGCTGCATTACACCACCAGAAGGAAAACATGACATCTCCACATCTGGAACTTCCACTCACAGCGAAAGCAGCTTTGATATAATTTGTAAAATGCGAGGGAACATTACTATGCTGTGATTACTTTCAGTAAATATTCTTAATCTGGTTTAAAATGCATTACCAACCTCCACATAAAAAAAAGCACAACTGGATTATTGCTTAAGTAATAAAACCTTCAGCACTTTTCACACTAAAATCAGATTAAATCAAGAACTTTAAAATCTTTTACAACTTCACACATTTCATGAATCAATGTCCTTTATAAATAAAGAATAGTTTCACTCAGCTCACTGCCATCCTTTGTAAATGACAGATAAAACGATGACAGTCATACATTTTTCAGCACTTAATACTCTCCTTTAATATAGGAAAATCTCAACAAAGTCAAACATAACTTAAACTACAACTTTCAACTTATAATACAATTCACAGCCACAGTTAAACGTTTCATCTTCATTGCAATCACCCGTCTCGTGTCCAAATACTGAAAAAAGAACACCAACAAAACCATTATTTCTAATACCAAACTAAATAAGTCACATATTTCCATATTTCATGACTTGGGCTCTTCAGGCATAACACTAAAGAACAATACTACATTCACAATTGCTATGGCATGCACATGAATAATATCAGTTTTCTTTTGTTTAAAACTATATTCAATACCCTCTCCCTCTCCCTCTCCCTCTCTCTCTCTCTCTTTCTCTCTCAATTTTCTTAATGATTAATTCGCCCATTAACTATATTCTCTACAACACCTACTATTACTCCTACTACTACTGCTGTTGCTGCTGCTGCTACTACTACTATAACTACCTCTGCTTCACATCATTACTATTCCAGCTACATACTATAACTTCTGTATTCCTGTAAGTTTATGGCAACATAGTAAACACAGCCTTTGGGTTTAGTATTAGACACTGACAATATAACATACTGAAAGAATTACCCAGCATTGTCTGGATCAAGAGAGACATATATACCAAATTCCTTCACAATCAGATCAGTGGTTTTTCCAGCAGATGCACCAACACACACAGAGACAGACCAATGAGACATAAAGATGGGATCCTATGAATGCACTTCAGCTAAGCAATAAAGATAAGGGGCTGCTCACCTTCACATGTATCACAGTACGGCCTGACAGTGCCCCTTTGCCCGTGGTGGTGTGAGGGTGGCGGGGACTCTGAGGTGGCTTGCTTGGGGCAGTCCTCAGTGTCGTGCGCATCAAAACAGTCGCATATGTCACAAAACATGCGAGGAGCCACTGGACGCACTCCAGATAAGTTGATGCCATTCCTGCAGAAAAATTTGTCAAACTGGATTACAATGTGCTTTTGCTTACTGATTGCAAATGGAGGGTCTGGATTTCAAGTGTGAAGGCAGCAAAAAAAAAAATGTGGCACCAATGAGGCTAATGGTGAACTATTTGAGGCTAGGACAGGAAGACACAGTGCTGCATTTTATGGGTATGAAGAGACAACAAAAAATTTCCTGAAGTTATATACATTATTTATTCTAGCAAGCAATAGAAAACAATCTCAAAGCAGCACAAAACACACACTGGTTGCCACCACAGATCAGTGACTCACATGTTGGCTTTGGTGTCATCCGAAACATTTCCCATTTCAAATATCTGGATGCGAGTGTTAAGCTCATCATTCTTCCTCTGCATGTCAACAATGAGTGAGTTGAGGAAGTTAACCTGTCCCTCAAGCTGGTCCTTCTCCTCCAACATCTGCTTCAAAAAGCTATCTAAAAAAACAAAATACATCAGTGAAAATTAATTACTTATAGCTTCCAAACGAAAGGTCTTTTAAATCAGAATATCAGAATAATAAAGAGATAATCTTCTTGTGCTACCTTTCCAACTAAACACACTAATTTCCGAGTAATCACTAATAGGTTCTGTGGAAGACTAAGAAATGTGTTTGGCATCATGAGGAGACTCCCTAACTGACAGACTGCTTTACTGATCCAAGGCACTGCAGCAATGGAGTCACATGGCAGCAGCACCATAGCCATCACAGCCTCACCTGAATCATTATGACTAATCTCCGTCGATGCCACCTCCACCCGAAGGTCCACAATCTTGCTCTCCAGTCTTCGCTTCTCCGTCTCCAGGAGTTCCACCTTGGCACGGAGGATACCCACTTTCTCCACCTCCGCCTCCGCTTCTGCCGCCCTGGCGTTCACGGTGACCATTTCAGTCTTGAGCGTCGCCACTTGGTCCTGCAGACTCACCACTTCCTCCACCAAATTGAACTTCTCTGTTTCAAACTCCCCTACACGTCCTTCTTGGCTGAGAGGAAAGACAATCTCATTAGTTACATTGACATTTAGGCATTCAAATTGTACTACAGTCAACTCTCGATTAACACGAGTTTGAATAACACAATTTCTATTTAACGCAACTTGATATTTAAGGAGATATGATTAAATAACACAATTTATTCAATACAATCATACTCTGCAACAGTAATAGAGCTGGCTCTTTTCGTGAAATTTTCCATGTTGCTTGTGGTGGAACAGTGATGCAGCGTGATCTGGACTGTGTTGCTCAATCAATGAGTTGAACAAACATTGCTATCAACCACAACCAGATTATATTCAAGGTTTAGTTAATCAAGCACATTAATAATAAACGTATGAATATGGGATAATATTCCTGGCATATCAATTTATACAACAAATCACAATGAATTGATAATTTTATAATTTCCCAGAAAAGAAAAATGTGGCATCCAAGTGTCCCCCTCACCGGGCACCCAGTGATGCATCAAGAGTGACGGTGAGTGAGAGGACGTGGTTTTGTTGTGTTGGTGACTTATAAATGTAATGTACTCAAAAATAAAATGAGAACGTGTGTTTTTATTGTTTCCGTGACTTGGTGATGTAGTGTTTTTGAGGTTTGAGTAACAAAATCCTGAAAATAGACTGACTTTCCCAGTGGCAGGAATGTAACTCCCCCTATAACAATTGTTTTCTACGGGAAAATTATGTTTGAATAACGTGATTTTGAATATCGAACGTCTCTAGGAACGTAACCCTCGCGTTAATCGTGAGCTGACTGTAATTTATTTTCACTTTTGTTTTTGTTGGATAATATTCATTACTTAAAAAATGCATAAAGTATGAGAGATGTACACCACAATGACACCAATTTTGATAATGATATTCCATAATTTGTAGAAACAATTAATTATTAAAATTAAAATCAACAAATACATGTTCTGAGCAATGTCTATTCATAAAACATAGTCCATGACACCATACAAAGCCTGAGCAAACCACAACTTCCTGTCCCTCTTCTCTCCTGCCAGTACAGCAATACAAATCACTGTTTGGCACCACTACGCCATACTTATACTGACAAGTCTGAAGTCAATCCATGATGATACTTGTACCAGTGAAACAAAAAGCCTAAGCACTCCAGTGGCCTTGATTCTCACCCACAGTAACAAGAACCCTCAATAATCTAGTGTCCTGGATCACAAGATTCTTCATCAATGAGGTAAAATCATGACAAACCTTAAAGGAATACGATATGTTAAAAAGACTGACTTCTGTCAATATGAGGTTTACTCTTTGATATGTTTTCTGAGCAAATCAATGCAACTGTAAAACTCATACCATTAACATCACTGGAGCTCAGTAAACTGTCTTCATATGACCATGGCTAATCCATGAAGACATCAAAGCTATCTTGCAAAATGATGTGATGATAACAATGATGATATGAATGAGTAAGTCACAGGAGATATATGCAGTATCAATCTGTTACTATCATGTAACAAATTTAACTGCACACCACACATTTGAAGTCATGTGATTTGTACTTCACTAGTGGTTCGAGGAAAGTGCAAGGTCTCCTGAGCCAAGCAACGAAGGAACAGCTGAACAGTGACATTAGATAAAAAGGAACAATTCTAGTAACTGTAATTTCCAGGTCAGTGAAGAAGAGAAACTCATTTTGGTCATGAAAAGAGACAGATTAGTAGAAGACATTAAAACTCTTCAAAGTGTTCAGTATCAAAATGCCACACTGAACAAAGAGAAAGATGAACTCCAGGAGAAAGTGAGAAAGCTATCTGAATCACAAAGAACAGAAAGGGATCATCTGTCCAAGAAATTTAGACTTGAAGAAATAAGGACCCTGAAAAAGTCTGAGGAGGAAAGAAGTAAATTGGGAGATGTTAATAGGCTCGAGAATGAACTCAAGAAAATGATACCACTCTTACTTCTGAGCTCAAAAAAAATAAGACAGGAGAAGGAGGAAATGGCAGCCAGAACTATGCATGGGATGATCAAGACCCTTATACTTAATGTGTGAAAACTGAATAATAGTTTCTAATGTTTGTACTACAACTGGAACTGATCATTGTGACGGCTTCAACAAGTATGTACAGGGAGTGTGAGGATGTCTCTGCAGCATGAACAGTTTGCATGATAGAACAAACTCTTACTACTATCAGATATAATGGATTTCGTTTCAAAGATTTCCTTTACTGAATAATTTGCCTTTAGTGAATACTTCATCTTTAGTTATAATTGTCCTTTGAGAAACAAGTAGCTTTTACCGATCACTTCAAGATTTTGTCTTTCATCTTAAAATCAAAAGTCCAGGACTTCTGTAATTTTGCTGAATTTTTTCCTGATTGAAATTGAGAATTGACTAAATTACTGAGGGTCCAATAATATGGTGATCTACCAGTGCACCAGGCTGTCGTCCCCCTTAGAGAGGGGTAAGCAGGACAAGCCTCTATGAGCATACACCTGCAAGCATATCCTCTCATCTTAGCTTTCAAAAAATATAACAAAAATACATACAACGCTGCAATCCTACGTGGCCATGTATGCTTTGCAAAAATGTCACTTTCTTCTCTCTCACCTCATCAAAAAGTCCTAAAAAGGATGACTGGAACACAATACACAAGCTCTGGCCTGCTTTGCTTTACCACGCTGCACCACCACTTGACAGTAGCATGCAGCATACTCATCCATGCCTAACAAGTGCTCCTCCTCCTCAACTCACATGATATGCTATATGCTACACTAATATTTGGATCATTACTGACACTGTGAAATTATACATTAATCACACAAAGCCTTAGTTCACTGATTGTCATGACCTTTGGGTCTGTCTTCATCATAATACTGTACGATGTCCGGCTGGAGACAACACAACTTTTACTGTGCAGCTCAAACACCTACTAGAGATATGTCACATAAAGGATGATGTTAACACAGTCAAAACTCAACTTTTCCTTCTCTCCAAAATAAAAAACTACATCATTTAAGACTAGAACACAATAAACCTTAGTGATTACAGTCATGGCACATGTACACCTATATGGCAGCATAGTGGTTGGCTAGCTATGTACATCCCCTGATTTACATGCATATGACACTTAATGCTACACAGTTATCAGTGGTGGAAATAAAAAATATACAATAGACCAAAACATATGAGCATTTACAGAGGATATTTGAACGGCATGGAATCTCTCCCTTCGCTTAGCTGAATCTTTCAAGCAGGTGCACAAAGCAGGACATTTACTACCACCTGCCACTGCACTAGTAGCACCTCATTCTTACACTCTTGTATATTTATGACATAAAGAACCTATTTCATTCAGGGAAAGGCTTTTTCACAAGTTACTTTGGAGAGATTTTAAAGTTCAACATTTGGAGCTACAGCACTACATTAAAAGTTAAAAGTAAAAAGAAATAAGACATATTTCCACCACCGTATGATCTAAAAATTATTAACAAAACAAAAAATAATTATATCAGCACAATAAGGCACACAGAATGCTCTGGTCCAAATATATAACAAGTCTTAATTGCTATTAATGATATGGAACTTAGTTTTGTAGACCTTAACAAAAATATTCAACCTTAAATTCTATTTTTTGGGGGAAGACTTTGATTACACAGTTTGTAGTAAATCCAAAACAACTTCTAGACATTGCTTTGGAGTGGAAACATAAACAAGTAACAACACCAATTAAAAACATCGAAAAGAAAAAGAAACAGTTGGTACTAATAGTATTAAAGGAAGTGGCTTGTGACAACTACACAATCAAGAGATCAAGAGTTCATACACTGCAGGACATCTCTTGTGTTTGTCAACTAAGAAATCTAATATATAACAACTAAGTCAGAGAAGAGAGTCCCTTAAAAAATAAATCTATCTTGGCGTCATCAGGGAGATCCGTGGTGTGGGGAGGATGCTGTGTGAGGGCTTGATGCTTTGAGCCGAGTCTCTGATACTAACTTCCGCAGAGACAGAAGACTTGTCTCTATCTGGCTATAGGTGGTACAGAACAATGTTGTTAGAGAAACTCCACCTTAAAGTGCTTCCAGTAATATAATCAAAATATCTTGTCTATGCAATGTTCTAGGATTAGTATCAATAAAAATTCTGATCACAGTTTATATTGATCTTTGCATTATATAAAAATCATGAACAGTTTTGATTAAATAAGTGATATACAAGAAGCAATTATCTATGTAAAGTACAACAGCTATGGTAATGTACATATCATTACACATTCTCTATCCATCACAGCAACTGTACAAGAACACAAAAGCCAGACACTGTCACTGTACCTTGCATCTATAAGCAGCTCAGGCTACAATGGCAGAAAAGCAGTAGGTATAGTATTAAAAAAGCTGACAGTATCAAAATGGGTCGTACCAACTATTAACAAAACAGGTCATATCCCACAAAATATATCATCCCCATGAGCATTCACCTTAAAGATCTTCTCTTCTTTACATGCCACTCAATAACTCCCACACTTCACAGGACTGATGTGAACCTACTGCAGCTTATGACTGGACACTGAACCCCCTTAAACTATTACAACTCTGCCTTCTCTGTATTGTATCATCATATTCACATCAGAGAAGCCAACCCCCTCAGCCTGATGAAGCCTGGCAAGTGTCTATGACAGAGTATGATGGAGGCAATGCTTATCTGGCAAGCTATTTGCACAGCTGATGTCAATGCACTGGATTAAGACTCTTTCTATACATGCTTGCTGTGGATACTCTAAGGATAACATCATCAAATCTTTCTATCCTTTCTTAACTATCAAAGGTAAGTTAGGAGGGTTACTTGTTTGACAAGATCAAGAGTATGTATATCTCATAAGGCAAGGGCTTTCACATAGCAATCTTCTTCTATGACAACCTTATTAGCCCATCTTCATACAGTGATCTGGCAAACATTTCACTCTGAATGTCCTTCTTAATGCAACCCTCCCCATCTATCCAGGCTTGGCACCACCACTCACTTACACTGGCCTGTACACTCAGTAGCGGGGGACATCAATAGAAACCCAATATTTCAAAATTCACATTTGCCAACCTAGTTTTCAGTAACCCCAAAACACACACAAGATATAGTTACAGACTTTATGATCATTTTGACATAAAGGGACTGGTATGCCCTAAATTCAACCTAAACCTTCAGTCTGAAAAACACATTAAACCTTCATGGAAATTAAGTTACTATATAATTGAAACTTAACTCCAAGATAATGATTTTTGACACAAATGTAGTATTTCTACTAAAAATCTCTGTGTTGTACAATACATACACTACTTAAGCCTCTACATAAAATAGTTTGGCCTTAATGAACCAGTGTGACATGCGGCAGCCTTCCCTTTAAGCCATACACAAGACCTACCCAACATGCCGGGCACTTCTTACCTTACACAAACAAGTCCAGAATACTGGGATCTGACTCTTGACTAGAAAAAGAAAAAAAATCAACTGGAAGTTAATAAAGTCATCAACATTACATGCCTTTGAAAGACTATGGAATTGTAATTTGTGATATTTAGGTGGAGCTAATGAACTCTAAATATTCTGCGAAAAAGCATGTGGTAAAGCTAGAGATTAGTGTGTATTTAAGATCTATTGAAAAATGTGAACACAAGAAGGAGCCCATATGCAGCAGTTCTGTAGGTCTTGTGGAGGCTTGTAACACCTACTTGTACTTACAGTCATCTGACAAAATGGTGCTTCTAAAAATGCTATACAAATTTGGCAGTTATAAAAAAGGGACTTTGTTTATATGTACAAATAATGTATCAGAGCACTTACACCAGTCTATAAAACTGTAGCTCAAAAATCTGATCACCACTGAAAAAGATATATATTTAGAAACTCTGGGGATGGAGGAATGGGGGAGAGCCTCAAGTCACATTGTATATTGTAACTCAAGCAAGATGCATTCATGTACAGCTTGCATCACTGCAGCTAATATGTAGGGGAAACTCAAAGTAAGTATGTGCATCTCTGTGTGTATGTTGAATGGTGATAAAAAATAATACAGAGCTTGCAAACAATGTATAGTCAGCTCCCTACTCCATGAAGCAGTTTTCCTACCTATATTTCTAAAAAGTGATATTTGTCATCCTTTATTTTCATGGCAGGTATCACTGGCTAGAACATGGGATGACTGAGGAAAGTGCTGCAGTCTTGACAGAGAAAGATTGTTACCTCTCCCACTGAATGACACACAAGAGTCTGACCAAAGGGAGGAGAGGACTTTCACCTCATCTTTATCCTTATAGACTGATGCTTAACATGAAGAAGAAGAATGAAACACATGAAGAAGTAATGATGTTAGAATACAGTGTAATAGTTGTCTGCAAAGAAAACATTCATATTTCTTGGTTCCCTGTAAATGACACACTTCAGTATCATACAGCGCTTGTTGCACATTTCATTCACAGCAAAACTTTTCTTTCCTGAACCCCACCAGTTGTTTGTCACTTAGCAACATTACCTTCTAGCACAGCCACTAGCCGATACTAATGTACAGCACTCGCTACGCTTGTCACACCCAACTTCACAAATTGAATGAAACAAAAGTCTACCTTGAAAAGATAGAAATGCAAGACTGTTCTCTCATGCGATGGTGCAACATGGTTCACTGAGAAAAACAAAATCAGTAAGGAAAGTGAATGTACACATGACCTTTTCAAATAAGCCAGCATATTTTGCATCACTTCAGTATGAGAAAGCTTTTTACAAGACAAACTTTGCAAAAAATCATGATATGAAACTAGTATGGTGACGTTTTCCAGCTGAACGAAAGCAAATTTCTCCTACGATCTGGTAATTCAAGTTGCTGCCAATCCGATCACAAAGGACTGCACCAGCGTCAGGTTTTGTAGGAGCAATGAAATGAACATGTAGGAATTAGCCCGCCCTTACACTATCACTGAACAGATTCTCAACACTTATACCTATCCATGAAAAATACGAACAATTTACATACCTGAGCTTTAGTTCCTCTATGTTCTGGGTGAGAGCCAAGTTCTTTGTCTCCAAGTTCTTCTTCTCCTCCTTGACTTGCCTTAGCTCCCGAACTTCAGCTTCCAGCCTTGACTTTTCTTCCTCTATGACTTTCTTCTCATCCTGCATTGTCTTCATGGTGTTTTCCAGTCTGTCCTTCACATCGTCCAGGTTCTTCACTCCAGTGGCAGCCTCCGCTTCAAGACGCTGAACATCAATTAGGAGTTTGTTCTTCTCTTCGTGAGCAGATTTAAGATTTGAGGTTAGTCTTATGTTGTCCTCTTCCACTTGTTGTTTTGCTGTGACCTTCTCTTCCAAGGCCTTCATACTGGCTGCCATTTCCTCCTTCTCCTCTTTTATTTTTTTGAGCTCTGAAGTAAGGGTGCTGTTATTTTCTTGTATCTGCGTCATTTTCTTCAGTTCATTCTCGAGCCTCTCAACATCTCCTCCCAGTCGACTTCTTTCCTCCTCAGACTTTTTCAGGGTCCTTATTTCTTCTTCGAGTATAGATTTCTCGGCCAAATGACGCTCCTTCTCTGTTTTTTGTGATTCAGATAGCTTTTTCATTTCCTCCTGGAGTTCACCTTTCTCTTTGTTAAGTGTAGTGTTTTGAGACTGAATACTTTGAAGAGTTTTAACGTCTTCTGCTAATTTGTCTCTTTCCTTGACTAGAATGAGTTTCTCTTCTTCAATGCCCTGGAAATAGAAAAAAAAAAAAAAAAATGTTTTCAAGTATACTGAAAGAATAAGTAAATGTAACACTGTAATTACTGAATGACTGACATGATTGGAAGACTAACACAAAGTAAACTAACAGTATATCTTTCACTTTGGGCTGATCTAATGTCCTTTGTGTTCCCAGCAATTCACTAAAAGGAAGCTTAAATGAAAAGTACACTTGGTTACTGTCTCTACAATGGACACTAAAAAGACTTACAATAATCTTTCATGACCAGCAAGTTCTCTAAGGCATGTTTGCTAACAGACAGCACACAGTGAGTCTAATAACCACCATGACTGTCACTCACCTTCAGTTTCCGGATCTCCTCTTCCAGCTGCTCCTTCTCCTTCAGCGCAGCAACTCTTTGTTCCTCAGTAGCGGTCAGCTGTTCCTGCAGGCCGTTCAGGCGGTCCAGCTCAGCCTTGCTGCAAAAATGCCCCATTTCCATAGAAATAAAATGCAATACTGTGAAAAAAATCATAAGCACCTGCCAAACAATAATGTAACGGTTCAAACAGTGACAAAGGAAGTGTGGAAACGTACAAGGTTTGCTGAAATTCTGCCATGACCTTCTTGTCCTTCTGCGCCTCCACCAGCTGCTTCTGTAGGTCCTCTCGGTGAGTGTTGAAGGTTGCCATCAGCTGCTCCACCTCTGCCTTCAGTTCAGCCACCTAACAGTGAGAAATCGAATGGTTTCACCGATACTCAAGTGCCACAACAACGGGTCACAGTACTGCAAGATATTATGTAACATTTGAAGGGAAGCAGGAACCATGAGTCACAAAGATCAATAATATTTCCAGATGCATAAAACACAAGAAAAGAAAGGCATGTATGACAACTGATAACACTAAGGAATCAATGGACAAGTAATTGACAATGGTATATATTAATTGCAAACAGATATACAAGTTGCAAAGAAGCAGTATGAGACATAAGGTAACACTTAGTCATGTCACACAATAAACAACTAAGTGGGCTTTTCTTTTCCGTTTAATGTCGCCCTTGGCTGGTTTTCTCTCAAATAAAACAAGAACACAGCATACAGGTAGGTACGTGAATAAAGGAAGTGTCACAATCAGTAAGACAAAGATGCACACCTGCTTGTCTCTCTGTGTCACCAGCAACAAGTTTTCTTCCTTCTCCATGCGTAGCTTTAAGTTCTCTTTATCCATGGTAGACAACTTTTCTTCCACTTCCTTCTTGCTCTTCTGAATCTGTAACAAGAAAATCAATCCCAATATTCTTCCATTTAATCCTTTCAGTACCATGATGCATTTCCATATTTATTCTGCTTACTATTTGATGATTTTATCCAGTTTCAGAAACTTATGTGGGGATTAAAATAACAAAGACTGGTTATTGATCTTCTGACATCCACAGACTACTCCTAATGTCAATAAAATCATCTAATCATAGCCAAAAAAATCAAAGTAAAAATGCATCCTATCAAAGAAGAATTTAAATGCAAACTCATAAGCAGACAGAACAATAGAATTAAATACATAATAAATACCATTACATTTCTTTCAGTGTGATTATAACATGGCTTCCTTTTAAACACAAACTCACCTCCTCTTTTTCCTTGGCAAGTTGATCCTTCTCTTGCCGCAGACTAGCTAGGGACTTCTCCAGGATTCCTTGTTGGTCAGCTGAGGAACTCATCATATCACTCACCTGGGCCTCCAACTTCTTCACCTTGCTCTGAGACACAAGACCACAATCAGTATCAAGATATTTTCTCATCATTCTCATTTATTTCATATTCTGCATTCAATATCTCCACTAATGTTAGCTCTCTCGTTCCTAATATCAGGCAAGTTACCTCTAAGTCAGACAGTTCTCCTTCCTTCATCATAACTTGTTCCTGCAATTCATACACTTCCAAGTCCTTCTTCTTTATTAATTCCTCTTGCTCAGCCTTGTATTGTTTCTGCACAGACAGGACTTCTTCTCCCTTGGTGGCTAAATTCTTCTCCATGTCTTGGATTTTTTTCTCAAGCTTTTCTTTCATACTTTCCTGGGTCTTCTTAACAGTTGCAACTTCCTCTGCCCTCGCTGATTTCTCCAGGGATAACAAACTTTCTGTTTCTCTTAACTGTACTTGAATACTTTCCAGCTGTTTTCCCTTATCCTGAAGGTGATTGTTGAGAACTTCTAGCTGCTTGGAAGAGTCTGAAGAAGATGACAATGAGGCAGACACCTGTTCCTTCAGCTTTTCTCTCTCATCTTCCAGCGACTTCACCAGAGATTCTGCAGTCTTTAGCTGCCGGCCAAGCTGCTCACCTTCTGATGTCTTATCCGTAATGTTGCGTTCCTGAGGGATAAACAAATTCCAGGATAGATCAATAACAATTTTCTAGGAAGTTTCAGTTGCTCATTTCATGCACATATATAAAGAAAATACATTAATTCATGATCTGTTCTTGTTTCTTATATTTCTTGATTTTCAAAACTAATGAGTAGGAGCCGATACAAAGGCTTTCAATTCCACGCCAACACTGGACTGGACTGGACTTAAATTCTATAAGGTAACTTAGATATGCATTGAAGTACTTACCAGTGTGACCATTTTTTCTTCAAGTTTCTGCAGTTTGTTTTTATAATCTTTTTCCTGGTTCACCAACATGTCCTCATGTTTCTTCTTCTCTGCAGACCAACTTTCTTGTTCATTCTTCAGAGACTGTTCCATCATTTGTAGTTTTTCCTGTTAATACGATTCAGTGTTTTTAAATCCAAACTAAACAAGCTATATTTCTAAATGAACTACACATAACAATCAGCAGATCAGGTAAAAGAAGTGTAAAAAGAAAGAAGAAAGAGTAAACTGAGTTATTAAGTACGTAGGACACCAATATTTCTTGTACCTTTCACAGTTTAATTATCAAAAGACCATAAATTATTTCTGTGAGTTTTATCCTTACTGAGACAGTATGAAGTTGTTTCTCCTTCTGCTTAACAAGTGTTGTTAATTCAGAAAGTCTGGCAGTGCTATCAGACATGGAGGCACTGGTGGTCTTCAGCTCCGTTTCTAACTTGGTCTTCTGAGCCACCAAGGAAGATGTCTGAAGAGAGAAAGTATCCATCATAATTTCAGACTCTGCTTCTATAAATGTGACAAAAAGCAACCACCAGTCATCCTTGCCGAAACACATGAACTTACCTCGTCTTGAGATTTCTCTAATTTAGCCGATACATTCCGCAGTTCTTCTTTTAGTTTGCTGACTTCAGCAACAAGAGATGATGATTCTGATACTCCACTGCTGAGCTGCTGCTGGATATCTGTTTATAGAGCACAAAAAGATGAAGCTATACAACAATGTTAAAAAGCATCTTTAAATTTTCAAGCAGTACGACTCACTTCTGCCAAACTTGGGACTAGATCAAATAACTCTTATGCTTTGTGATCAACAAGACAATAACAAACCTTTTAATTCTTTTTGCAAGGCTTCATTTTCTTTCCTTCCTCTCTCCACATCTTTGGTGACATCCTGCAGCTTTTGCACACTGTCTTCACATTCCCCAGTCTTATTCTTAAGCAAGATTTGTAACTCCTTTATCTTTACATCCTTTTCAGAAATCTCCGTTGATTTCTTCACACACAAGTCTTGATCCTCCTCTCGACTGGTTTCTAACAATTTTATCTTTTGCTCCCTTTCACTAATATTGTTTTTCAAGATTTCATTATTTGCCTGCATGGTCTTCACTTCCTCGGAACTCTTTGATAATGAATTTTCAAGCTCTTCCTTTTCCTTTTCCAAATCCATTACCTGAGGAAATCCATTAATATGATCTAATCTAACTGAAACACATGTATACCACATTAAAATTCACACATTTTTTAGTCATAAAATCTATCAAGTACAATACAATTACCAACCCTTCAGTCTGAAGTAAAACTTATAGTTCAACTTACCTTCATCTGAAACTCTTCTATGCTCGCCCTAAGATTGATTTCAATTTCTTCCATTTCAAAGGCTTTATTTTCTTCCATTTTCCCTCGATCTTGTATCCTTCGTTTAGCTTCCTCCAGCTCCTTTTGTAACTTTTTAATAGTTTCTTCATCTGTTGTGCTTCGACTCTGTGGTTAAAGTCTCGTATCATTCTCTGGTCTACCTCAGGTGCTACTCACTGCATTCAAATACAAAACTGAACGCCAGCTATTCAATCTTACAGATACCACTAACAACAAACAATATTCAAGCTGATGAAGCTTATTAGTCTAAACAAGCCCCATGTAAACACTCCATACTGGAAGGCATAAGATTTGAGGGGGACAGATCCTAAGCAATCATATACTTGGTGTTTTTATCATCTACTTATCCATCTTAAATTCTGATTCTGAGTACACTGACTTTAGAACAGATCACAACTACATCATCACAAAATGACACACTCAAATCATCATCAAGTTACAAGAAAAATTAAGAACATTTTGAGCTTTAAAGAAGGAACATTAAGGATTTTAAAAGTTACAGCTGATTATCAGACATACATAATCAAGAAATACTCATACACTGAGGGAGCATATCAATGAAGGAAATACATAATAAATACAGAGAATTAGAAACAAGCATATTACATTTCTGAAAGGAAAATAGCATAGCACTGTTCACATGAAGTCTCTGAATTTGGTAGTGTAAATCATAAGAATGAGTCCAAGAAATCAATCACTGGTCAAAACAATGCACATCTTGATTTACTATGCATCTTTAATAGCTTCATAATTTCCATTGACACAAAAAAGGAAGCTTCTTACTTATCCAACAGCATCAAAGAATCAAGAAACAACAAGTGAACAAATTTGTCAGGATATGCTGAAGCCAATAACAATAATAAAAATTAATCAAAGCTGTTTTAACCAGATTACTTACTAATACTGTCTGTCCCACTTTCTGAAAGAAGACCAGTAATGTAAGTATGTAAACTCTGGAACACCAAAAGACAGAAATCTAAGGGAATGGGTTGCTCATTCACCAGTTAATAAAAAAAGAAAGAGGTGCAAAAAATTAGTCAGACAAAAGTGCAACTTCTTACTGAACATGTTATTTCCCAAATACATTTATAGTGTGCACTCAGGATGGTGTACTGAAGCGATTCATGAGGAATGTTAGTCTTTACAGAATGTGCCACATCCATGCTACAGTATACTGTGTGGCCTTAAAACAGTGTATCAACATAAAATGTCAGCAAGTTAGTCTAACATGTCACAGGTCCATGCATGACACCAATCACAGAATTTACCTCAAGGTCAGCTTTTGAGATGGACTCCTCCTCAAGCTGGAAAGACAAGTCATCCAATTCCTTTTGTTTATCTTCAAGTTTGGACAGTATCTCCTCTTTTTCTCTCTGTAGAGTTCGAATTCGTTCGCCATAGTCGTGAAGTCTCTCTTCTGACTCTATTTGTAGCTGAAAACAGAAGGAATGATTTAAGATATCACTTTCTTCTTTCAAAATTTCCTTAATGCCAAGTATCAGGGATGGACACCATTTGTGAGTGTCCTCAAGCCATTCTTGTTAGATGATATCTTCCATACAGCCAAACCAACAACAGCAGAATGGAACTAAGGAGGGATAGTCACTCTGTCCAGCTGCAGTTTCATGTCCTGCGCTGCCCTGGTGGCCTCATCTGCCTGCGCTGCCATGCGGGCCACCTCGGACCTCTCCAAGTCACGCTCCCGCATCAGTTGATCAACGTGTTGCGTTTTCTCAGTCAGAGCTTCCTGTTGGAGTGACAGCAGCATTACAAAGAGGTGTACCAAGTTACATTCAAACTGGTTCTTTGGATGTGGGAATTAAATTATTATTTTAGCATTCCACTGGACTAAGAACCAACATGTGAATAAGTTCTTACCTTTTAGAGATGATTAACACAGTCAGTATTTCTAGGCAGCACACACTAGTACTTTTACTACTACTACTATAACTACTTCTACTGCTACAAAAAGAAAAAAAAGGGCAAACTTAAAGACAAATCAAGATGACTACATTTAGTGATCTCTGTATATGATGACATGTTGTTATGCACGGGTAAATTTACAAGTATATTTTGGTTGCTTTAGTTTAATGTCAGGGTAAGATCAACTGAAAATAATGAGAATTACTAAATATATATATATATATATTAATCTCTATACAATAGTTCTTCACATTCAGCTCCAATAAATCAGTAGCCATATTCTGCATAGATAATGCATTACATTATTTAGGCAACAAAAGTTGAATGAGCTCACAGTAATTTCTTTGTGGTAAGTTTGTGTCTTGGATGGTTACAGAAACTCTATTGCATGCATCATACAACATAAAGAAAGCAAATCCCAGAGCTATCTCAACAAGTGCAGGCAGACCACCAAGGAATTACAGTACAAAGTCCATACAGTTACAGGCTAGTGTGATCACCTCAGCTCATCCTAAAGCAAGTGTAAAGCTTTGTCACTTAGCTTATGTGAACCTTGCTTGCAAAATATATACCACTTAACTTGACTGGAAGGAAATAACATATTAAAACCTAAAAGATTGCCACTACATAACTTCCTACACACATAGTGGAGAATGTTCACCTTTATCTAATGACACCTGTGTACCTGTGTAAATATTTGCACCTCCTCAGCAAGGATTTGATGCTAATCATGACTATATTCAAACTTAAACTTTAAACTACATTAGAAATATTTCAATGAAAAAAATCATGTGAAAAATTACCACAGAGAGCTGTGAGGAATACATAGTTTTGCAGTAAAATAATGGCTATTCTCTTTCGTTGAGATAAAACTCTTAAAAGTAATTAAAGATAAAACTACACTACTGCATATATATATCATACATATTCTTTATCACACTTATAACATGAAACAACCAATGTTACTTATCTCTTACAAGAATAACGTTTAATTTAATTTGAGAAAGAGTAGTGTGAGGATGTATGACACTTGAAAAGCACTTTGTCAAACATATTACACAAGTTACTCTCACCCCACACTGTTGGCACTGCAGCTGGAGGCCATGGCAATGACATATCTATCTTTCCATGAGGTAGCACCAGAAGTTGCATTACCTGTCATTGTGGACTAGAATTTCGTTAAGTGGCCACACAGAAATATGAAAAGCTCACTACTGTACAATTAATTTCCCATCCATGGCACTTTGAACAGTATTAATAAGTATGGGCCTTTTTTTATTATATTTTATTTATTTTTTTTTTTTTTGCCCTTGGCTGGCCCTCTTCCCAACATAGAAAAAAAAAAAAAAAATGATGATCCTGCACACTGACTCACACTCATACTCTTGTAAGAGACAAATTACCTGTGGCAGTCAAATGAAAGGATATTTCTTCTAAAGCAAGACATCACTACTCTACACAACAAAATCATCTACTGAAATACAAACAAAGGATAAAAGCAAAGGAAAAGTACATATATAGAATCTACTATATTACAGCTACATTCAAACTAAAAGCTAAATAATCTCTAAATTACACATAACATAGAATAGAATAAAAGTAATTAAAGCATTCAGCCACCTGAAAAATACCATCTTCAACTTTCTCAGCCTTTGCCATAAAACCATCCACAAAAAACGTAGTCTTTTTAAAATCAATCTGTAACACGGCCACACCCTAACAGTGCAAAGGCATCTCTCAGACTACCAGTGTCAAGTCTGAGAAGTGGGAAGCAAAAATGCACGGGTGTTGCAAGTCTCAGTAAAAGCCATCTTGGTCCACCACATGCTCATCTTGTTCCTGCGCAGGGAAGACACAAAACAGCCCCCTTAGTGACAGTCCCAGTGCTTCATTCACATCAAGCATCATGGTGGTGAGTAGTCCTTAAATATACTGTGCTCTCACACCACTTCTCATGTCAAGCAAGGAACATGCCAAGGGAAAACACATCAACAACAGGTTACCTCAACACAATACTAAGGTTTGCAGGGTCTTTTTACACTAATGGAAATATTACATTAGAAAAAAAATTATCAGTATTCCTCTAAATTCAAAAAGTGTAGGAAGGTGAAGAGGAATTCTGTGGATTATAAATCTCTCTGGCTGTACAGTTTTAATCTTTGCTATATATATTTTTGAGTGCTTCTTCATGTTTAGAAAAGAAATTGAATCAACCAATAATAATGAATGAAAGAGAAACTGACATATAATGTGAACCTTTCCATACTGAAGTGCAAGTTGAAGTCCAACACAAAGAAAGCAAGACAAGATCTAGTACAGTCCCAGGTGCTATGGTGCTGATGTTAATGAGGTGAAGTACTAATTTAAGGTGTGTGCAGGTGGTGCTGTGACTCATGATTCTGTGCATCATTCTGAAAGGCACTCCCTATCCTGCAGTGACAAAACTCAGTACAAACTTGTAATAAAATCAAGGAATAAAAAGGAATTCTCTCCAATACTTCACCACAATACATCATTAATGCTGCACAGAAGTGTGGAACAAATTAAAGACAAACACAACTGGTCTGTTTCTGCAACATTCATGTTTGCTAGAATGTGTAGTACTGGTTGGCTTTGTATTATTGGTTTAATAATAACACAGAGGTACCCACTCCATAACCCAAGCATGGCATAGAATTTAGTGTGTGAATGGGTGAGATGAAATGCCTGTTAAGAGTTAGAAGGGGACACCTGTTACATTTACCCCATGCTTTGCCCTCGGCAGTTGTTTCCTTTCTTAACACCACCAATTAGTGTTTAATATGTAATGTGGAATGGTGCCCCTTTAACTAAGGTCAAGAACTAGTAGCAACACCACTATGCCTGCATAAGAATGGATGGCATGGTAATAAATATGGCAGAGGCGAGAGTATTACAAATGCACAACATAAGAGAAAATGCCTCATGCTGAGGATTTTCTCTTTGTTTGCACTGTAATACTTTTTTAGTTGAAGTGGAGCATTTTCAGCAAAGGCTGTGATGGTAAACTCAGGATAAGATACACATCACAAACCTGAAACAGATGGCGGAGAAAAGTATATACAAGAGAAGAAAATAACCAGTTACCGTCACCACTGGTTAAAACTATCGGACACGAGTCAATGATATAGAATAAAATATATAAGTCATTTAAGGAACCTATATTTCTGACAAATACATTAACATTATTTCAACTAATGTTAACAAACCTAACTTAACCTAGAACGTTATAATATATGTATATATATATATATATATATATATATATATATATATATATATATATATATATATATATATATATATATATATATATATATATATATATATATATATATATATATATATATATATATATATATATATATATATATATATATATATATATATATATATATATATATATATATATATATATATATAAGATAGATAGATAATTAGATATAAGTAGTCACAACACATGGTTCCAAGAGACAAGCATTAGTAATTTTGACAAGAATAACTTGGACCTAACTAGCCTGGACCTAAGATCAACATTACTGGTACATGGCTGGACCAGGAAACCCAGACCACTGAAACACTTGTTAGTTGCCAGCAGGTAACCACAAAAAGTTGTGTTATGTATCTTATCAATGAACACTTGACTTTCTTTTCAATGTATTTATCTTTTGGTCTATCATCAAGCAAACACTGTATCTGTCCAACTCAATGAAAGATGTCCAAACAAGTATCAAATATACTATGTGTTCTTTACTGTGGTCAGAGAAGGAGATGCACCAGTAATTTTGACCACTAATTCATAGCCAAGCCACAATAAAGCCGACATGAACATTGTTAGATAAGATTTCAATAAGAAAACTGACCTACACTTAATTTTGGCACACTGTAATTTTACTATTCTGCACAGAATGACAACTTAAATTTGAATATATATAACATGAGACTTCAGTGGTGGTCATTGCCAAGGGAAGTCTTTGAAACATGTCAGGCATAGAAAGATACAGAACATAAGGCACTAACCCCAAAATTCTATTAGCTCAAGAACAGAGTTGGCAATAATAAAGAAACTTAGTGATTACACAAGAGACAATGCACTGCCTGTCTTCCATGCTCTACAAGAAAGGAGTGTGTCAGCGTGACCTAACGTTACCCACCTGGAGGGCCTTGGTGTTGGGCACTGAGGAGGTCATGGGCCGGCTGGTGGGTCTCTGTAATGGGCCATGCAATTAGTCATTCCACAACACCCTATCACACCGACTATCATAAAAATTTCATGCTGCTCAAGAAAATGGTAAAAAAATTCTAGTGGTACGAGAAAAACATCAATATCTTGCTTGTGGACTCAGCCACAAGTCACACACACATACATGATGTAGCCAGGACACATCATGTACACACAGCAGCCTACAAAGACTTCACTAAATGCACTCTATGGACTGAGCACAATTACTCTATTGAAAGAATCTACTTAATAGAAATTTAGATGAACTTTAAAACACATTTTAGTACCAAAAGTCTACAATAATTTATCACAACAAATATTCTATTCTAGGTTTATATATATATATATATATATATATATATATATATATATATATATATATATATATATATATATATATATATATATATATATATCCAACATAAGCATATAGTATATACACAAATATATCAGTCAAAGCATTCACACTTCATGCTAGTTATGTACAGAAGCAGGTGACTTTGTGCAGCTTAATGGTATCATGCAACAGTGAAGGAGGCAACAAAACTATGAGTTAGGCTAAACCAGAGCATCATATACAACTCAATGATGAATGATCAAAGTTCACAGAATAGCGTCAAACCATTACAAAGATAGAGCAGGCCTTTATCTGCACTTACAATCCTCTAAATTCTAAATTATCACCAGCAAGCATGTCTCAGTGTAGAATTAAACCCTAAACATTTCTTTAAATGTATCTTGGTTCTTGTAAGAGCAATTAAATAGTCTTTGAATTAGGAGCTTAATGTATGCATCTTCAATCAATCTTTCAATAAATCTTCCACTCAAAACCCTACAATAACTCAAACTCAAGAAAGCCTCTGTTTCAGTTTCTCTGTCCTTCCTCAGAACTCATTCACGCACATCACTTGTCAAAAGAAACAAAATATATGTTACTATTAGTGCATGCTTATAATAACATTAGTTTCCAATTATTTTTAATCATGTATGTATATAAATTCCGTGCACTAAAGAAATCTGATTTTAATTTCCTGTATTTGGATTTAGTTCACATGACAATATCTGATCCTACATAGTAGTACCTATAGTTAATAGTTCTGCATTCCTGCACACTACAGTGTGTATCAAAAGGCAATGTCAAGGGAAATGCAGTGTGAGCATAAAAATATTATGCAATTCAAAACACATTAGTAGATCACACTTTACCTAGTACCACCCATGTCATTCCATGTTAAAACATGAAATTCTCATTTGTTAGACAATTTCCTTCACAGGTTCCTTCTTAAGCTACACAAGAATAAATACAACTACAACTATGCCTTATACACAAGGAAAATTCTTCCACTAATTTCTATGAGCTAGAAATTAAGTACATATACTTTTCAGACATGCATACACATTCACAACCACTCACACATGCACACATACACAACTGAGCTTGCACTCATGCATTCAGACACAGACACTATAGCATGCAGAACCTATTTCTATTCCCAGAAATATGGACACTAAAGGGGCTGAAGCTGTAAAGCCTCAAAGCAGATACCATACCACTACCTATCAATTCACTATCAAACTCACTCTCTCTCTCTCTCTCTCACACACACACACACACACACACACACACACACACACACACACACACACAACCACTCAGACATCACATACAAAGAATCCTAAGGTACAGTAGTATTACCATCTCCTTCATTCTTCTCAGTTGTGATCAGAAAATTTTGAAGTCTTCAAGAAGGCTGGTCTAGCTTATCCCATTTTTCTGCTGCTTTTTTACTGTGATCCTTAAAAGCAGTGGCTTTAAAGGTGCATCAAATGGCAATAACATGATGCATTCAAAGACTTCAATCTTTATCATCCTCAAGCTTGGTAAATAATAAAAAGCTTTAAAATTGCAAGAGGAAATGCTCAAAGAAATTTTGTCGAGTTTGCCAATAAAACGTATGTACATAATTGAATACGACTACATCAGAAAACTGTAATGCAATGCAATGCAATACTCAGCCACATTTGTGAGGTGAAAAGAATACTGGTTATAAAGCCACTGCTGAGGACAACATTCAAGATCAACAGCAAGAAGTTGGGAGACACAGTACCTGACCTGGAGTGAGGGAGGTGACGCCAAGTCTTACCCTGGTGCCCCTGACGGAGGAGGTGGTGGAGGAGGCCACTGAAGATGCTCCCAGAGACTCCCTGCTGTTGGAGCGACGCACTGTTGCCCTTGGTGTCTGGTGAGCCGAGGTTCGGCGGGCAGCCCCTGAACCAGTGGCATATTTGCTTACACGGCCAACAGGAGCAAACAGCCCAAATTTGTCTTTGCATTCAAAGTATCTGCAATGAAATGTTTGCTTTATTATTGTTGATAAGGGAATGACTCAAGGAAGTGATATTCCAAAGGACTGTCTAGTGAAATCAGAGTCATGTTACTACTATACTTCTCTATTGTATACTGGAACTTTGTAAACCATCACTACCTAATGCTCTAAAATAAACCTAGCTATATCACACAGCAAAATTCTTAAAAATAAAATACATTATTTTTACTTTCAGAATCCAATATATGTACTAAAGAATACTGACTAACTTTTTGCCAGCCACTGAGCCATCATTCTTTCCAGTTGGATCATCCAGCTCCACTCCTGCCCACACTCCATCAGCAAAGTCTGTCTTGCCCACAAAGCGCAGGATGCCGTGACGCACACCTGTGGTGCTCGTGATGACCACACGGTCCCCAATCTTGGCATCAGTTGAAGAAGATGCTGGGGGAGGAACACATACAATCATCAATGAATCACTACACCCAGTAACCTACTAGGCCAGCATCCATCAACAACTAAAGCATCTGAGAGAGGACACTGTACACACACTCATAACTACGCCTTTATGTACTCATACCTGGCGTAGAGGTGCTGGTCTTCTTGGGAGTGGCAGCAGGAGTTGGAGAGATCTTGGCGGAGACCGTGGAGCCTGATTTGGCAAATGACGAGGTGCCACTGGGAGTAACTTTGCGGGCGGAGGCAGCAGTTGAGGTGGGTCCCGAGGTCATGCTGCTGGCTGGTGTGCCATTGGTTTTGGGTGACTCTGATCCAGCTGTCGATGATCGGCGGGACGAGAGGAGCTCAATGTCATAGTCGGTGAGCTGACTCCTAGAAAGTCTCGTCAGTCTGGAGAAAACTCCCTTCTTGGCTTCGCATTGGAAGTAGCGCACCCCGGCAACACTGCCATCATTCTTACCTGTTTGGCGGTGCAACAACAATTACTGATACAAGAAAAATAAAGTAAGACAAGGACTTAACACCAGCAAAGAGAGATTATGGCATTACAATAAATGAGCAATCAAGTTACAGTACATACTTACCGATAGAATCATCAAGAGTGACGCCAGCCCACTCTCCGGGAGCAAACTGTGTCTCCCCAATGTATGATATGACACCCGGTTTTGTGCCGCCCACCCACACTCGATCTCCAATGATAAAACTGTCAGTATCTTCTGTCAGAACAAGAGATGCATCTGAAAGAGAAGAAAACCATTATTAGGAATGTCTCCTGGCCAACAAGGCCAGTCAGGTCAGACAAGAAGGTCTTCCAGAGAAGGAGGTGCAAATGAGTTGGAAGCAAAACTTTAGAGAAATTTCCTAACTAACCTAATCTTTTTTTAAGATGCATTTCCATATTCATTCTGCTTACTATTTGGTGATTTCATACAGCTTCAGAAACTTATGTGAGGGACTAAAATCATGAAGACTGTGGCCATTAATCTTCTAACCTCCATAGACCCTTCCTACTGTCAATAAAATGGCCTAATGGTCCACAAATTTCAAGGTAAAAATGTGTCCCAGTACTGAAGGGGTTAACAGATGAGGTGCAAAAGTAATCAATGTATGTAGCATGGAAACATCACATACACCAGCATGAAGCAGATATAGAAATACACCAACAAATAAAACAAATTAAAAAAAAAAAATCTGACTAGAAACTGTAAAACATTGAGAAATTGTGTAAATATATGAGAGAGAGAGAGAGAGAGAGAGAGAGAGAGAGAGAGAGAGAGAGAGAGAGACGGTTACAAATTTCCCACCAAAATGGATTCTTTCCCAAGCCTACCTACGAAATTTTAATCATCTCACCTGTGGCCAGCTTCTTTGCCGGAGCCTTGGGGCCAGGTAGGGCAGAGGCACGAGCAGCTGCACCTGTCCCTGGCCCAGCTGTCCTCTTGAGACTGCCCATAACGCACACACTCACAGCTCACCAGTAATACACCTTCACATAAACCTTCACTGGAGTTCGGGAGCCTCACCTCACATGACACTTTAAAAACCCAATTAATTCACTTAGTTCTCTGTAAATCACCTCATGGACGGAGCTCTGGACGTCACAGGGCTGAATGAGCATAACGGATAGCAAAGTAACGTAACGGTACACTTAATACATGGTAAATAAGGGGGCCGCTGCCGTGTCCCCCTCTCGGCTCACACTTGACCGAGAGAACGCCACACAGACCAGCTGATTTTTCGTCACATAGCAATCATGACTATTTCGGGGATTTTAGGCACATTCTTCACTGTTTTGTCATTCTCGTCTGCTATTTATGATGTGATGTGTGTGGTGAGGGTTTATCTACAGTTTCGATCAATGTTACCTCTTACAAGGGTGAAATCTTAGACATGGGGATGAAAATGCTGCATATAATACTGGAGGTGTCTCTCAATTTTACGTTTACACAGAAGGCGGTAAGTATGAACGTGTAAGAATGGTGAAAACACTGAAAGGAATGATTAAAAAGGGAAAGGGTAGAGATAGATGAGAGGAGGAGAATGATATAAGAAAGGATGAACATATAAGTACTCCACAATGCACTAATTCGAACTACAATATAATTACGTAAAAAAATATGAATTCCCACCCACTTTAGATAGATTTCTCTTATCAACTGTTTTTTTTTCTTTGTTACCGATAATGGTGGGTCATAAATCTTCATTCAACGATGGGTAAGGCTACACTGTCACAACCACATCATCCTTATCATGTATCGTGCTGTCTACCTAGAAATGGAAGGTTACTTAAGCATTTCCTGTGACACCCCGTACACTATCAGCATCCAGACCAGCGCTTCCCTTATATGGACACACTCTGGCTTACGGAATTTACATAAAACATATTTTCTTCCAATTCATATTAAATAGAATATAAACTGCTATATATATTTCTCATTCACAAACCTCACCCCCTCTCTCTCTCTCCTCTGAGGTCATGTACAGTTTACAGTTTACATCGAAGTAATGATGACCGTCTATCTAAACTGAGCAAATAAACACAGTACAACATAAACACTAATCTAATAAGTAAATAAATAAAACCTTGGCCACTTGGGATTCTTCAGTATGACTCACTCGTCTTCCTCCTTTACTCAATAACCCCGCCCACCCCTTCCTTCCTTCCCTCCCTCCCTCATTCCCTTATCCACCTACCCTTTCCTTCCTTTCCTCCCTTATAACCCTGCCTTCCTCCTCTCCTCTCTCCTTCACTTGTAACCACGCCTTATCCTTCCATCCTCCTCTCCATTATTACTATGCATACTCCTTCTCTTTATAACAAACATTATTCCGTTATCTGGCTTCGTTTTCTCGTTTCCTTACGAAATGTTTGTGCTCAAGGCTTGGTTCACTTTCATAAGCAGTAGTCTGTTGTAAGTCAGTAAACCTACACAAAGATTTAACGTGATTTCTTAAAAGTCAACAAAGGGTTAAGATCCGACGCTCTCTTACGGATTTCCTGGGTTAATGTTATAGTGTCATTATATATAGTTAGTGTCATCATTGTTTTGTCAGCCTTTGTTATTTATATTGTATTACTTATTTGATCTGTATTTAATTTGATTTTATTATTTAATTCACTTCATCTATTCATTTCTTTCTTTTTTTTCTTTTTTTCCTTCTATTCATTCTGGATCTCTTTCGTGAAAATGTTTGAAGCTAAAATTAAGTTCCACTCATATTTCTTTCCTTTCATCTCTTTTTTTTTCATGAATTGCAAGCGTGACTGAGCAACTCAAACGCTACTTTCCTTTCCAATGACGCCCCAGATACTAACCCCACCAATATCCATCTTGTAAACCCGCCTGCCTTGTTTGTACAACTCCCTCTATTCGTATTCCACGTCCAACATCCTTCACCGCCACATTTGGACAATCTGAGCAAAGGTTGTTGGTGTGGCCGCGATGTTAAGTATAAATGCATCACAAAGCCCAGGACGTGTTCTGGCAGTGGTAGGCATGGCTGAGAAGGAACTGAGTAATGATTGAGTCGGGACTTTATTCCCTTCTTCCTCCGCAATACGATGCCACTGCAGGATAAATATCAGACGAACCCTCCCCGCAATATTCGTCAATACCTGGTAACCCCTGAGTCACTAATGCTCCGAGTCACCCTGCCCACTTTTGACAGTTTAAACACTCGCTATCTTCCTACAATTTATCCCACCTGCATGATTATCTTTCCTATTAACGTTAAATTACTGCAGTGCTGCTTGTTATCACGCGCAAATGTTTACTCTCCTAATGCACCAAGACCAGGAGGCAGGAACAGTTAATCGGAAACGCTTTATCTCCCGTAATCAGAAACGACTTGCTCTCTCACCACAACAATTTTCTAAGGCCACAGAGACGACTAGCCGAGCTCTGAAGACATTTTCTCCTCTTAATACTCTAGAAATTTTGTCAATCTATCAACAGAACCATAACACCCTGAAAAACAAAAGTATCTTCAACTATAGTCTTTCGAAAGCAGTAATGGTGAGAGAGCAAGCAGTTGAAGAAGCCGGCAGTGTTCTAGCCACCTTGAATGTGTGAATGAGAGGGTTATTACGCACGCCTCTGGTTTAGGAGTATAAGCTGCGTGCTGACTTGCTTATCTCGTCTACACACGATTATCTGCATGGTGACGGAGGGCGTTCACGAGTCCCCCCTCTGGCCTTGGCGGGGTGACGTTGCGCGCCGTGAGTCACTCAGTTGCCCAACACCAATATGTAACACAATTTCTGGCCACCCCATGACACGCACATTCACTGCAGTTCACTGACGTATCCTTCACATACTTGCACACCCGCACACTACACGATAAAAAGAGAAGGGTATAAGTAAGAGTCTACAACTGTTTCCGTATAATGTGTAGGGAGAAAATAACGATGTGTAAGGTGTCAGTAAGCAATACTCGGTGGCCTACATCCCTTGCTTCATCCTCTCCCTCCTCCCCTTCCCCTCCCAACACCCCCAATAAGCTCCCTGCGTCACGTGGACCCAGAAAACGTACTGGAGACAACAACTACTACGAGTGGCGTGTCCCAGAACGCGGTAACGCTCTGGTGACAGCCTCCGTCAAGTATGTGTGCTACTTCCGCGTCCTCATAACGGCAGTAGTTTTTCTATCCTGCATGCAAACAAAGGAATATGAAGCAAACTTTTATAAAGCAGCATATCTGACCATCTTTAGCAAGCAGTAAGTAAGAGGAGCGGAATTCTCACGGGAACTTATTGCGTCACAAACGAGTACTTCAATCTAAGCGAGAACGATGTGCTGGTTCTTTCTCACAGCGCTTATTAAAACCATGCCACGAAGTTACATAACCAGATAGTGAAGGGGAGATGATCGGGATGCCATTTCTCATTCCTACACCCATTCTTCACTGATAAACCCTTCCACCTCCACCTCCACCCCTCAACACCTCCCTGATTTTCCCGCTCCGTTTAGTTTTTCACCTATTTTTCCTTCTCAGTTCCTCGTCTTCTGTCCAGTATAGCCACCGTCACCTAAGCGACCTCCCATCCCCTAAAAGGCCCCTTGCTGGTTCTGTGTGTGTGTGTGTGTGTGTGTGTGTGTGTGTGAGAGAGAGAGAGAGAGAGAGAGAGAGAGAGAGAGAGAGAGAGAGAGAGAGAGAGAGAGCACTAACGAGAAAGAGAGAAGGGTTAGTGGGACTCAGGACATCCTCTCCAAATCTCCTCCATCTTCTCGTCTCGTCTCGTCTCGTGTCACCATAACCAGAATTCCAACACATCCTCACGTTCACCATCTTCACCATCACCTCACTGCAGTAATTAGTCACGTTTCTGTACCGTAACGAGATTAAAATATATCAAATTCACTTTTTTCACACTTTCAAGCGTTCACCATCACACGCGTATGTCACTTCAACCATTCAACTCGAGACATGGCAAACCTCACTGTTCTATATCCCTGCCTTATAAACCACAAAGGCCTCCACTCTACACAATCCCCGAGTGGCGAGCAGCACCTCCTCACCCACACACTGGCAGAGCGTTACTGATGGAAGTTGTGTGTGTGCGTGTGTGTGTGTGACAGAGAATCCCTTCTGGGGTCTTCTCGCTCGCGCCTCCCTACTGTCCGGCCCGTCCCTCCCTCCTGCCGCCTCACATCTCAGACATCCTTAGTGCCACCTTGATTCTTTTACTGCTAATGATGCTATGGTTCGTATACTTAAACGTTTGGTTCCCCCATTAACCTCTTCAGTACTAGGACGCATTTCTACCTTTAGTTCTGTATACAATTAGACCATTTCATTGACATTAGAAAGGGTCTATGGAGGTCAGGAGATTAATGGATACAGTCTTCAGTATTCTAATGCCCCACATAAGTTTCTGAAGCTGTAGAAAATCACCAAATACTAACAAGAATACATATGAAAGCGTGGCATGGTAGTGCAGGGGTTAACATTGTTTTCAAACCGCCATTCATGACAGCTAGATTCTTATACTTTGCTCACAACCGAGATGTACAAGATGTGAAAGACTTAAAGTGACTTATTGAAATGTTTGAAACTACAGCCCTGTAAGACACGTCACTTCACTGGAATAATCCTAAATTTTTCATTGGTAAAAAATACAAGACCTTAAAATATTAGATCCCCCGATTGCTCCTTTGGCTAAACTTGTATCAAACTCTTAATTAACCCCTTCAATGCCATGACGCGATTCCATTTTCATTCTGGTTACTATCTGGCGATTTTACACAGCTTCAGAAACTTATGTGGCATTAAGATAGTGAAGACTGTAGCCATTAATCTTTATAAACCCTTCCCAATGTCAATAAAATCGTCCAATCACACCTAAAACTCATAAAAACGCGTAACAATTCTGAAGGAACTAAACTTACATATCTCCAGAAACTTATGTGGGATTAAAATAGTGAAGACTGTAGCCATTAATCTTTATAAACCCTTTCCAATGTCAATAAAATCGTCCAATCACACTTAAAACTCGTGGTAAAAACGCGTAACAATTCTGAAGGGGCTAAACTTGCAGAAAAATAGGAGCTGTCAGATCATCAGACTAACATTATCGAGGTTTGTTTTCATGATGTAACTGATAAGAAGGACAGCTGGTATCTCTTGTATCACCTTGCATCATTGGAGATTTACTGAGACTGTGAGGTGATAGCAGTTCTTGTTCCCAGGTTGTGGTGTCAGAGGGATGTGTTCAGCGTTATCAGTTATGTAGTAGATCTAACTCCAGCTTAGTGAAGTGTCAAAAGGCTCATGTGTTGTAGTTTACACGAGCATTATCAACACAGGTAGTAGTAGTAGTAGTAGTAGTAATAGTAGTAGAAATAGTAGTAGTAATGATAATACTACTAATAAAAAAAATGGCAGCTCTTAAAAAGCAACATTTGTGAATTACTGAAAAGAGAGAGAGAGAGAGAGAGAGAGAGAGAGAGAGAGAGAGAGAGAGAGAGAGAGAGAGAGAGAGAGAGAGAGTCCGGATGTACTACCACAAGCATATGAAAATAGAAAGAATGAACAGGAAATTTCATCACTGGAATGTTGCGGAGACGAGCGAACGGATGCACGTGAAGGTTAGGGAGAAAAAGAAAGTACACACACACACACACACACACACTCTCTCTCTCTCTCTCTCTCTCTCTCTCTCTCATCATTGTCTGAAACGTTTCTTTTATCTGTCTCTTTCCGTCTCGTCACTCAGCAATGTCCTCTCTATTCCCTCTCTGTACACACGTCCCCCCCCTCCACATCTATCACAACACTGGCCAAAAATACACTTGAAAGCAGCCCAGAGACAGTTTCTTCCTCCCTGGGACGGTCTCGAGAAGGAAGAAAAGTTTTGTTTCAATGTAATTCCGGAACTTCAAACGAGTCTCGATGTTCCAACTTCCGAAAGAGTTTGCCTGGAAAAGAAATCGCATAAAGAAAACGAGAAAAGAAAATTGAGATCAGGTGGTGTGTTGTCTCAGGGTTTTAAACAAGGATATTGGAAAAGGGAAACGATACCAAACTTCTATATAAACAAAGACAGGTAGCTTAACATGTCCCTAAGTAAATGAGTTACAGATCGGTATGCTGAAACGCTTTGCTCTCTCACCATCACGCTTTCCAAAGGCCCCAGTTGAGGATACTCGTGCTTATTAAGAGTGTTTTAATGGTTCTGGAGATAAATTGGCAAGATTTCTAGTTTATTAAAAGGAGAAACTGTCTTCAAAACCCGGCTATTTGTCTCTGTGGCTTTGGAAAATTGTAGTGAGAGGGAAAGGCGTTTCTAAATAAGGGCAATATACTAATACTATAATCTTGTATGTCTGCCTGTCTCCTCCTTGTGTCTGGTTCACCGGAGTTACGCTAATACGAAAAGGCTGCAATTCCCAAATCGTAACCTCTCAGGACAACGTAACACAGTCGCTTAACGCCCTGCCCGGTGGCTGTTCATGATGGCAGGGCTGTGGGTTACGGCTACAGAGGAGAGAACCACTGACCTACGCCCTGTTTTATGGAGGGTGGTGGAGTGGCAGGGCCGTCCATCAGGTGAAAGAGGATCGTTCGTCTTTTGTTCAGGTGGTGAGGTACAGTATTCGATTCCTTTCCGTGTGTGCATCCGGTTAGCTCCTTCAGTACCATGGCGTATTTTCATATTTATTCTGGTTACTATTTAGTGATTTTATACAGCTTCAGGAACTTATGTGGGGGATTAAAATAGTGAAGACTGGCCATTAATCTTCTGATCTCAATAAACGCTTCCTAATGTCAATAGAATGGTTTAATCGTACACAAATCTCAAGATAAAAATGTATCCCAGTACTGAGGAGCTTAAAATGGCGATGTAGTTTTGTAAGTCAATGTCTGGTCCCGCAAAGCATGTCGAAGTGCAGGCAGAAGCTATTTTTAGTGTTGGTAGATGTGTTATATTCCGCAAAGGTTTAAAACATTGAATGATAATTGGAAGCGCTACGTTTGTGAGCCATGAATGAAATGTTAGCACCATCACCACTAAAAATACAATGTAGAGATATTTCAACACAAAACTAAGAAAAGAAAAAGAAAAAAACTAATGACTCTCCTCCTCCTCCTCCCTCTTCTTCTCCTCCTCCTCCCTCTTCTCCTCCTCCTCCTCCTCCTCCTCCTCCTCCTCCTCCTCCTCCTCCTCCTCCTCCTTCTCCTCCTCCTCCTCCTCCCTTCTCCTCCATCTCCTCCTCCTCCCAACGCCTGCCAAAACCAGTGCCCTCCTCGAGGAAGGGTTGGCGGCCGTACCAGCAGGTTTGGCGCCAGGGAGCCGACCAGGTTTATATGTGACGTGGCGCAACTACATCAGATCAGAGCAAGACTGTAGCCCGCGTGACTGTGGGCATGAATGGGGGGCTCTGGTAGTAGTCGTGGCTTTGGTAGTGATGGTAATATTTTGTACCAGACACAGAAACAAAAACATTCAAGTAAGCAAATCAACATCAGTCCATTACATCGATTAGCACAGAAAGAAAGGATATACAGGAAAAAGGGAAGCTGTCTCGTGTTAGTGAGAGGGGAAAGAAGAGAGCAGAGGTGGAGGTGGTGATGAAAGTGGCGGTGGTGGTTGGTGGTGTTGGTGGATGTCTGTGTTTAGAATGGAGGTTGCATCAGTGTTTACTATGCATGCGGGGAGGGAGAGGCGCATGTCAACATCTCCATTCCAATTCGGTAGCTGTTAAACTGGTATGTGATATGTTGCACCACACTGACGGGCTCCCTCATGTCACCTTCTCATGTCACTCGCACCCTCTCACCCTTTCGCCCTCTCAGATTGTCCTCCTCCCCTTCTGGACCCCCCACGCCCTTCCTGTAATCAGCTGTCCCCTCTTGGCACCTCTCACTCCCTCCTCATGACTTCTCAGATCAAGTCACCGTGCAGTTGGTTTATGTCACACTCCCGTACGTCAAAACAACAAGGAAGGAGAAGTAAAGGTCTACTTCTTACGTGGCAACAACACCACCACCACCACCACCAGTACCACCAGCAAGAGGAGCATCAGACACAATATATGCAGAAGAAGTCCGCATTAACCCCGACATCTCTCGTTTATCTCTTCCTTATAACTAGTTTGTCGAGCCATCCTGGGCCCGCCCGTCTGCATCATCACGTGGCTTAACACACTCGATTCCCCGCCGTCCCTCATCACCAAGGCGACATGATCCTTATCACATCCACACCTTGCTGATGTCTGGGCAGCGAGGACGCCCCTGACACTTAACTCTTACTAATCTTGTGGTGTGTCTAATTTCTTTCCAAAGTTGGAGTTTTTACGTCTTAAAGTTTGGCTGATGTACCGTTCTCCTTTCCTGGGGTGACGCTTAACATTTGGTGGTGAAGCGTACATAACTGAAGCCCTACTGGTGATGTTGCTGCTGGACCTTGACTGTTGCGGCAGGTAGGGAGCAGCGGCCTGGTGCAGCTTGGGACGCCCTAGCAATGCGCGGTGATTCGGTGTGAGTCAACAAACACTCCTAGAAATGAAGACACACAGGCAAGGAGGTTTGGGTTGTGTTCAGCATTCAATAAAGACAAGCCAGGAACCAGTTTTTTTTTTTTTTTTCTTTCTCTATCTCTTTCTGACGTCTTTGTGTTTGTTTCTGTTTGTTATTGCCGTCACGATGAGCTTCCTGTCATGGTGCTTGTTTTTATTGTCACTAGTATTGATTGTCGATGTGGTGATCTTTATTAGGCAAGGAATGAATACACGCCACGCTTGTATCGCATTCTCAAACACTTACTGCGCTTCACCTCCACTATATCAAGAGGGTTTATCTGAATTTACACCAGTTTTTAATGTGTTTTTACAGTTCTAGAGGCAGAGTGACAAGATTTCTATATTATCAACAGGAGAAACAGTCTTGAAAATCCCTCTAACCATCTCTGTGGCCTTGAAAAACAGTCGTGGTGAGAGAGCAGAGTTTCATACGGACCTTAATCTCACAATGCTCAAGGTGATGTTCTTTTGTCGTTGCCGCGAGAACAAAGATTATAATCATCGACGACACAACTGCTGGTCTTTAACTGTGAAAAATCGATTCATATGCAACGCCTGTGACAACCTTGATTTAATTGCTTTATAAGGAAACCCGCCATTTACACAAATTATACCAAAACAACAAAAATGGTCACTATCGATAACTTTACTAGCGGGAAATGAACCGATGCAATACGTACAGTGATTTTTCACGAATTAAATCAAAATAATAACCTAAAATAATGACATTGAACGCCAGGTGATCAGAGCCGGCAGGTGAAGAGTGTCTAGCGAGCTCTGTGGGTGGTGGTCGCAGTCACGCCCCGGGGAGGAGGAGGAGGAAGAGGAGGAGGAGGAGGAGGAGGGAGGCACTGGCGACTTGTCTATTCCCCCTCCCACTACACCCAATCCCGACCCCAGAACACTGAACATCTCCCTCCTTCACCCGTACATCCCCCACCTTCCCTTCCTCTCTCCCTCCTCTTCGGCCGTCAGCATTCCTGGCGCACCACCTGCCCTCCATATAAGGCAAGGGCGACAGGTACACGTGTGCAGTAGACATCAGGTGGGACTCCTTTGTTTACTGTGGTTACCTAAGGTCCTTCTAGTTTGCAAGTGACTGCGATGGGACACTCCGGGGACTCTGCCGCACCCCACACCTGCTGTGAACATGTGAACCCTTGCCCAGTGCGTCTTAACCCCTTCAGTACTGTGACTCAGTTTTACCTTGAGATTTGTGTACGATTAGATCATTTTATTGATATTAGGAAGGGTTTAAGGAAGTCAGAAATTTAATGGCCAGAGTCTTCACTGTTTAAATCCCACACATGAGTTTCTGAAGCTGTATAAAGTCACTAAATAGTAAGCAAAATGAATATGGAAACGTGTCATGGTACTGAAGAAGTCAAGCCCGTATTCAGAAATATTTTGCTCTCTCACCACGGTCATTTTCCAAGGCCACACAGACAACTAGCCAGGTTTTCAAGACAGTTTCTCCTTTTGATAAACTAGAAAGCTTGCCAATCCATCACCAGGAAGATAAAAACACCCTTAAAAACACGAGTATCTTCAACTACAGTCTTTGGAAAGCAGTGATGGTGAGAGAGCAAAGCGTTTCAGAATACTGTTTGGCTCGGATTCAGAATGGCTTTGCTTTTCTCGCCACGACTGTTTTCCAAGGCCACTGATATGGTTAGCTGGATTTTTAAAAGTCTTTCTCCAGTTAATCAGGTAGAAGCATCATTGCTCTTTTATCAGAACCACAAGAACACCTTTAAAGATTCGTGTAACTTCAATCAGAGCCTTTTGAAGCTGAAGGTGTGGCGTAGAGGTGAGGTGAGGCGAGGTGATGTTATAGGTTTGGTTAGGTTTGGTGGTCCTGATTCTCCTGCACCTTTCTCGAGCTGCTATGACTGCCCTGAGCCACCGCTGGTATAAAAAAAAAAAAAAAATGGAGCCCTAGCATGTCATCGCTCTCTAGCAAAAAAAAAGAAAGAAAAAAAAAATGGTGAATTGGACGTGAGATGTTAAACTAATTAGGGTGAAAGGAACCGGTGTGCTTATCTCCTGACGAAAAGAAAACGAACTCAGGTGATGAATTATAAAACCTCAAATGCTGCAAAGAAATAAGAGAAGGGAACCGCTAAAACTGAACAGACAGCATAACACAAACTTCGTCGAGTGGAAACAATCTAAGACGAGACAATAGTACCGGAACACATTCCTAAGATTTACGTCTGAGTGAAGTTTAGATAATTCAAGTATAGGGTTGAAATAATCCACTACTAAGGGTTCAGATCCGGAAGGTACAGAGCGTGCAAGGGTTCAAGGACACAAGCACAACGACCACAGGGACCCGGAAGAGCGCAGGTACAGACAGGTACATACATTCCACAGGTACAGGACACACAGATATTACTCTTTACCTGGTCACCTGTTGGAATGTGTTTCAGCCATTGGTTATTTACATTCCAAAGCTTAAATTTATACATCCTTTGGGCTTAACCTTCACACACATTCCTCCTTCCCTTGCCGCACTGACACACGTAGAAAGCCTCGTATATTTCACTCTGTAGTCGCGAGAAGTGGAAAAAAGTACTGGCGTGGATATGAATAGGAACGCACGAAAAAAAAAAAAGTGTTCTGGTGTGGACATAAATAGGAACGAAAAAAATAACGTAAGCACTAGAGGAAAAAAAATAACGTAAGGATTAGAGGATTTATAACGAAAGCATTAGGAAAAAAAATAACGTAGCATTAAGGGAAAAAAGTGTTGGCGTGGATGAGACATAAATGTAAGCGTAGAAAAGAAAGATGAGAATGAAGAGGTACAACGTAAAGGGTTAAGTATTTATACAACTGTCTGTCATAGGTTCGTATTCTCAAACATTTCTTCGCTTCACCGTCACTATTTCAAAAGGCGTTATTTAAGTTGACACGAGTTTTCTAGGTAGAGTGACAAAATTTCTATATTACTAAGTGGTGAAACACTCTTGAAAACCCACTAATCATCTCTTAGAAAATAGTCGTTGTGAGAGAAGAACGATTTTTAAGGTGATTTTACAGTTCTAGAGGTAGAGTGACAAGATTTCTTTATCACTAACTGGTGAAACACTCTTGAAAATCTCGCTAATAATCTCTGTGCTCTTAGAAAATAGTCTTTGTGAGAGAGAAGAGCGATTTTTAAGGTGATTTTACGGTTCTAGAGGCAGAATGATAAGATTTCTACATTATTAACTGTGAAACACTCTTAAAAACCACGCCAATCATCTCTGTGGCCTTGGAAAATAGTCATGGCAAGAGAGCAAAGCATTTCTGAATACGCACCAAAGTCACGCGCTTAGGCCAAGGAGAGAATTAAAAAAAAGGAAAGAGGGAAGATAAATATAACCTAATCAACACCAGACGCTGCCTCGCTTCACGAACCGCCTGCCTCCCTCCCTCAGCGCCACCTGCAGGACGTTTCAGACCAATAAGACTGAATTGAATCCTGCATTTTCTGTGTTACTGTGTGCTGAGTTTTCAGAAACGCTCTTCCCTCTCACCACGACTATTTTCCAAGGCTCGCTTGTCACTCTGAGATGATTAGACTATTTTCCAAGGGATTTTCAAGAGTGTTTCTCCTGTTAATAATGTAGAAATCTTGTCACTCTGCCTCTAGAACCGTAAAAACACCTTAAAAATCGCTCTTCTCCTTCACTATGACTATTTTTCAAGCTCACAGAGTTTTAGCGGGATTTTTCAAGAGTTTTTCACTTATACATAATGTAGAAATGTTGTTATTCTGCCTCTAGAACCATAAAAATACCTTAATAACTCGTGTAAACTTAAGTAAAGCCTTTTGAAATAGTGGAGGTGGTGAAGCGCAGAAGAGTTTGAAAATATGAACCTAAATGAAAAATACAGGTGAAGTTATGTAGTAGTGAGAAAGGAGCATATCGTGGCATTAATATCAGGTAAAAATCTCTTCACTTCTTGCTCGTTCTGAAAAATAAACAAATGAATAAATAAAATAAGTAAATAAACCGTCTGCTCTTCGCGTGACTCTCTGAAGCTGATGGAAGGGAAATGTAGAAAGAAAAATGTTTACCAATGAAAGAGAACCATTTCGTCATATCAACATTAAACATAACCTCAACATTTATTGCATGTCCCGAAACTTTCCTCGTGAAGTCCTCCTCCTCCTCCTCCTCCTCCTCCTCCTCTCCTCGTCTTCGTCCTCCTCCTCCTTCTCCTTCTTCTTCTCCTTCTCCTCCTTTTCCTTCTCCTTCTCCTCCTCTTCTTCGTCCTCCTCCTCCTCCTCTTCTCTTCCTCCTCTTCCTTATGCCTTACGTGCTAGAGAGAGAGAGAGAGAGAGAGAGAGAGAGAGAGAGAGAGAGAGAGAGAGAGAGAGAGAGAGATAAAGGAAGAACAGAACACAGGCTGGGGAAGTTATCACGAGGGAGATAAAAGGAAGAAGGTGAATGGACGGGAAGCAAACGTTTATGCCATCATTATTGTTCACTTTTGTAATGCATGTTACAAAACGCGTAGAGGAAAAATAAGAGTTTAAAAAAAGATGCAGTTATTCTGACGTGTGGCCGCTGATCACGCTCCCCTTGTTGTGTCTAGCGTGAGTGTCGGCCTGCACCCTAGATTTGTTGGCTGCAGGTGTTTCTATGTAGGTCAGTATTCGAAATTCCTTTGCTCTCTCACCACGACTATTTTCCAAGGCCACATAGATGATTTCAAGAGTGTTTCTCCAGTTAATAAAGTAAAGATGTCGTCACTCTGCCTCTAGAATCGTAAAAACACCTTAAAAATCGCTCTTCTCTCTCACCATGACTATTTTCCAAGGCCACAGGGATGATTAGCGGGGTTTCCAAGAGTGTTTCTGCAGTTGATAATGTAGAAATGTTGTCACTGTCTCTAGAATCGTAAAAATACCTTAAAAATCGATCTTCTCTTTCACCATGACTATTTTTCAAGGCCACAGAGATGATTAGCCGGGTTTGTGTCCTTTCTTTTTGGTGTGGACGGTATCTCTCTCTCTCTCTCTCTCTCTCTCTCTCTCTCTCTCTCTCTCTCTCTCTCTCTCTGACGAGGCTGACTGAACAGGGGGTGGGAGACCAAGAGAGGTAACCGTTACACCAATTAGTCACTGTCAACACTCACGCACGTCAACAAGAGGTCAGGCAAGGTCATGGAAGAATACCAGGCCCTCATTACTCGTGCATTCCGGCCCGTCAGTGCAGCATTACCAAGGACACTCCACTCAGGTTACTATTCTAAAACACCTCCACGACGCACTAACACTATTTGAAAAGGTTCCAGTTAACCCCTTCAGTACCAGGACGCTTTTTCATTCTTATTCTGGTGATTTTATACAGCTTAGGAATTTATACTAGGGATTAAAATATTGAAGACTCTGGCTATTAATCTTCTGACCTCCATAGGCCCTTCCTAATGTCAATAAAATCGTCTAATTACACCAAAAAATTTTAATATGCGTTCCATTACTGAAGGGGTTAAAGGTTTTCAGCGTGTTTTGATGGTTGTAGTGACATATTTTTAGGGAACTTGCAGTTTAAGTGGGCCTTTTTTAATCTTTTTTTCCCGGCTAGTTTCCCTCTTGCATAAAAAAATAACGTGATTTCTGCGTTATGTAAGGGGAAAACACTCCGTAGAACCCGACCAGTCATCTCTGTAGTCTTAGAAAATGGTCGTGGTTAGAGAGCAAACCAGGGGTTCTCAATCTTTTTATCGTTAAGAACCCCTGAGTTATAAGACCATCTACCCGAACCCCCAATATTATCACATGGAACATGGAACTCAATATGCAATGGTACTGCATAGGATTTTATTAGATCAGCCATCTTCTTATGAACCCCCTGGGGTTTCGCGCTGTCAGGATGGCCACTGTCCATGAGCTAACATCATTAGGTCTCTATGACGCTGAAGACGTCTATGCAGAACGGTTTGGTTGGCAATAGACAATCTCATTATCAGACTTTGATTTCTAAGTTATGAAAATAAACTCATTTACGGGGCTTCATATGTTCATGGTGTCTTGTAGTCTACTTACTAACCTAGAAGGAAAGAAAATATCATACTAACTTCGAGTTATCAATTGAGGAAGAAGTAATTTTGTCCCAGGAATAGAGCTAGATGGTATATAAAAAACACAATGCATAGTTATAACCTAACTCTACTATTATAGCGTTTTTGTCGTAGATACATGTTTAAAAATACTTTACCTATCTTGATATCTCCTTATGTGACAGAAGAATATCCAAAAATATACGATATGCAGTTGACCATCTTTTCTGTGAAATATTACGATATCTGTTGAATCTGGCAACTTCAACGGGAGTTTGGGTCCTCTCCTAGTGTTTCCTTATATTTGAAACATTGATATTTACACGTCATTGTGATCAGGAAATAAAGGAAACTAAGTTTGCTTTTTTCTAAGAGCATAAAATAAAAAAAAAATTATGTCTACAGGTGGCAGTTTATGTATAAGACAAGCAAACCTGTGTGCACTCATCCACTCTATCCAGAAGCTTAACTAATTTTCAAAAGTTCCTAATAGTTACACAACTACCATTGGTCTACTGTTTCTATCCAGTTATCTACAAACACGTACACATTCACGGCAGCAACATGCAAAGTACACTAAATACTCCGGAGCAAAGCTGCCTCACCTTGTTTCATTAATCAGCTAACTCTTGCACACTTTCAGACCAAAGCTATTTTTCATTTACCATCGACGATTTTATATTCGAATCAAAATTTAAACGACGATTGAGAACTTTCGGCCTAAAGTTGTTGAGGGCCGTGACGGCCTTGGGCGCCGCACGGGGGAAGGAGGTGGCTGTTGGGTCCGGCCTGGGGCCCAAGGCAGGAACTGGCTGCAGGTCCTGCTTTTCCTTGGTGGCCTCAAGCTTCACTACTAGTCGTCCACTTGCAGCGCCTCACACTAGGCAAGGGTCGCCATAAGCAAGAGATCAATGTCTACCACTCACCAGATGGTGCCGTGAGGGGCCCTAAAGGGGTGATAAGGGCTCCTTGCATAGATTCTGGTGGTGAGTGGTGTGTACGGGTCCCCTGCTTATAATGACACCGGGCTGAACAACTCGCCATGAACGAGGGCACGCTGTGCGCCATGAGCCAGGCACTGACAGTACCAGTGGTCCTTTACGTTAGGTTAGGTTAGGTTAGGTTAGGTTAGATTAGGTTAGGTTAGGTAAAAAGGACTCACTTCATGACAGTGTTTGGGGAGTGGTGTGTGGCGGGTCATTGCTCATGGCGACCCGTGTGAGACATTGCAAGGTTGCATCGTCACTGCTCTCATAACCACGGGACTGGGGTTGACCCTTTGGGGTGAAAAGTTTCGTCCCAGTACCTGTGTAGGTAATAATACTTTGAATCGTTTCGCCATCGCCATCGCCGCACCGTTAGCCTCGATAAACGGATCGTTATCCTCGACAAACACATCTTTACCGTGGACACTGGAATCGCAACCTGTCGTGGAATCCCATTGTTAACGTGGACTCATTTTCCTTTGCGGCTTCAAGCTCACTGGTTGTCGTCAACTTGCAGCGCCTCACACTAGGCAAGGGTCGCCTTAAGCAGTCAGCCGTGTCTACCGTCCACCAGATGATGCCGTGAGGGGCCTTTAAAGGGGTGATAAGGGCTCCTTGCATAGAGTCTGGTGGTGAGTGGTGTGTACGGGACCTCTGCTTATAATGACACCGTGCTGAACAACTCGCCATGAACGAGGGCACGCTGTGCGCCATGCACCAGGCACTGACAATACCAGTGGTCCTTTACGGGGTGAAAAGGACTCACTGATAGTGTTTGGAAGTGGTATGTGGCGGGTCATTGCTCATGGCTACCCGTGTGAGGCGCAGTGAGGTGGCAGCGTCACTCTCCTCGCACTCACGGGTCTGGGGTGAACCCTTACGGGGTGAAAGGGTTCGTCTCAGTACCTGTGTAGGCAAGTGAAGTTCAATTGCGTCGCAGTGAGGTGGCAGCGCCACTCTCCTCGCACCTAAGTGTGTGGGTGGATCCTTACGGGGTGAAAGGGTTCATCCCACTACCGATGTAGGCAAGTGAACTTCAATTGCGGCGCAGGAAGGTGGCAGCGTCACTCTACTCGCACCCAAGGGTCTGGGGTGGACACTTACGGGGTGAAAGGGTTCGTCCCAGTACCTGTGTAGGCAAGTGGACTTCAATATTGTGTCGTGAAATCGCATTGTGAGAACTGGAACCGCATCGACATCGTGGAAACCCGCATCATTACCGTGGAAACTGGAATTGCATCTTGATCGTGGAAACTCGGATTATTATCGTGGAAACTGGAATGACATCTTTATTGTGGCATGGCATCTTTATTTTGGAAACTCGCATCGCTATCGAGGAAACTGGAATGGCATTGTAATCTTGGAAGCGCTATCGAGGAATCTGGAATCACATCTTATCATACACACTGTTATCGTGGAAGCTCTCGTGATCGTCGTTCGTTTCGTTATCTCTGAATTACTTAATTAGTCTTGGTATTATTCTTAGCCTCCGTAATAATAGAGATGTTGGTCATTTTTATCTTATTTCTTTTACTGTATTTTTTTCTCAGGGTATAGTTTAGTGTTCTTCAACCTTTTCTAAGTTTGTGCACCTTTTCGAGAAGCAAGGAGGACTATAAAAGAAATGCATCAATATTTGTAATTTTCCCTACTTTAAGACCGAAAATCGATAGATAACATTATTGTATATCTACCTGAAGCTATAGTTTTCGGTCCTAAACAGTCGCTATATAGTGCGAAATGTACTATAACAAAATGCCACATCTCAAACACATCAGGCCCGTGTTCCGTCTGAGTGTAATATATTACTATTGTGAATAAATCGTAATACTTTGATTAATGTCAATAGGAGAGGACCCAAACTGTCACATTTTCAGTGTTCGCAGGTTGGTTTAATTCAGGAGTGGGTCAGCATCGTCTCGCTGTACAGAGTAGTCGTCTCTAAACACTGTATTACGATGTATCTATTGATTTACCATGCTTTTACTCCTTTCAGTATTTTTCTGTTCTTATTCTACCTTTGTACTTCTTTATAGTTACTTGAGTTTATACGACTAACATTACAATATAGAGCAAAACATAACTGTCTGGTGTACCAAGATTTTTAATTTCTAGAGACTTGAATACAGCACGGAACCTTAACACACATTTCACCTCGCTTCTGCACAGGTTAATTCTTCACAAGGAATGAGTAGAGCAATATTTGTTCGGTTTTCTTTATGAGAAAAAAAGAAAATTCGCGGCCGAAACAGAAATAGTCCGAGGGTGCTGTAGTGTTTTCATCAGCGTGTTCCTAAGCTCTGTCTTGCCATAGCCTGAACATGGTATTCAGTTCAGTTCAGTTGATAGGCGGAGTGTAGCCTGGATATCGGCACTTCCTGCTGTCTTTTGGTTTGTCTGGATCTGTAGCTGTAATTAATGATTATTTAAGCTTTTTACTTAATATTCTCTTATTTCCCAAAAATTATATATTATTACATTTTCTTCTATACTAGATTTTTCAAAAAGTATTTTTCCAATGAGGTGTTCTTCATTTTCTGGGTAAGAACGCTGCCAATTGGGATGTTTAGATCTTTCATTGGTGTAGGCTGGGCAATGTAAGAGGAAATGTTTATGCCTTTAGACTATAGAATCAGTAAACTGTTTATGAATACGAGCCTTAGTTATCACGCGCGGCACGACTCGGTTTGTTTATTTGTGAAGTAATAGTGTGAAGCGTCAGTGAGGCCTCGTAGTGGGGGTAGAGGTGTGGGGATAGGAGGGAAGACTTCACTGGTATGCTTCACTGTGTTAGTTCTAGCGATGATGCCGTTAAGCTCTTCAATACTGGAACTAATTTTTACCGTGAGTTTTTGAGTTATTAGACGATTTTATAAACACAAGGAAGGGTCTATGGAGGTCAGAAGATTAATGGGCAAAGTCTTCACTATCTTAACCCTCCCCTAAGTTTCTGAAGGTGTATAAAATCACCAGATGGTAAGCAGAGTGAATGTGGATATGTGTCATGGCGCTGAAGAGGTTAAGAGATGTGTTTGCGAGTACATTAATTATTTAGAGTTTATAATAGTTTAGGTCACGTTTTCTCTCATAATTCCCCTCTCTCATCATTCGTGTCTGGTTTGTTGTTGTATTTTTGGTGTTAGTGATTATAATGTACTTGAATTATGTACTGTAGTGAGAGGATTAATTAAGCTGTGTGTTTTTAAGGAATTTCTATATTGTTGTGGTATTTGGTTGCTTAGTTTGGTGTTTTATGTCTTTTTAAATGGAGAGAGAGAGAGAGAGAGAGAGAGAGAGAGAGAGAGAGAGAGAGAGAGAGAGAGAGAAGAAACAAATGCAGTGTGAGTAAAAAGAAAGATAAATGGTACGAACACACACACACACACACACACACACACACACACAGGGGCCATAAACACAGGTCGTATCTTGAGCTTTATTATTCGGGGAGTTGCTGCGGGGCTGTCACGACTCCCAACTCACGACTCACGACTAGCGACCACACACCGGCACTGCAATTTTGGTCCGCAGTCTCACACACACACACACACACACACACACACACACACAGGCAGAAATATATGTACCACGAGCGTGTTTTTTTTTTTTTTTCTTTTTTTTCTTTAGCCTCTGACCTGTAGAAAGGTTAAAGGGACGCTGCAACTTCCCTCTAGTAACAAATAAAGGGAATCAAACCCTCTATTCTGAATGAGTCACAATAAACGCCAAGATTCGAGGGTGAAAATATTACGAACCTTAAAAACAACGCCATTAATGAACGAGGAGTAAATAAATTAAATGCTACAGAAGAGAAAGAGAGAAAACTAGAGAGAAATAAAGAAGAAAACAAAATATACATGGCGAGGGAGAGAAAAAAAATACAGGAATACAAAAAAAAAATAAAACCAACATGGAAAATTCTCAAGAAAAGATGAAAAAAAGGGAAGAAAAAAAGAAAACAGCTTAAACAACTTAGAAAAATAAAGAACGTTAATGAAACAGGCAGAACAAGAGAAGCTTAAGGAGAATGAACAGCTGCGAGAGTGATATGCAAGTCTAGTCCTGTGTGTAGGGTGAAGAGAAGATGGAGAGGAGTAGGGTGAAGAGAAGAGGGTGTGAGGTGTAGGTAGAAGGGAAGGACATGAAGGGAATAGGGCGAAGAGAATGGAAGGAGTAGGATGAAGGGAAGGAGATGAAGGGAGAAGGATGAAGAGAAGAGGATGGGAAGGGAATAGGGTGAAGAGGAGGGGATGAAGGGAGTAGGATGAAGGGAAGGTGATGGAGAGTATAGCGTGAAGGGAAGGAGATGGAGGATGAAGGGAAGGAGATGAAGGGAGTAGGATGAAGAGAAGGGAATGAAGGGAATAGGGTGAAGAGAAGGAGATGAAGGGAGTAGGATGAAGGAAAGGTGATGGAGGGTATGGAGTGAAGGGAAGGAGATGGAGGAAAAGAATGAAGAGAAGGTGAAGAGAGGAAGATGGAAGTTGATGAGAGGGGAATCAGACAGCTTGAGTTCCTGCCTGGAGGGTTGTCAATCAGGCCACGTGTTTGGTGAGGGGGCGGTATCAGCTGATCGCCTCCCTGCACCTGCAAACCGAGCCACTCTATCTTCTCGTGTATCTCTTGAACCCCTTCAGTACTGGGACGCATTTTCTACCATGAGTTTTGGGTGTGATTAGACGATTTTATTTACATTAAGAAGGGTCTATGGAGGTCAGAAGATTAATGGCCAAAGTCTTCACTATTTTAACCCCCACATAAGTTTCTGAAGCTGTAAAATCACCAAATAGTAAGCAGAATGAGTAAGAAAAACGCGTCATGGTAGTGAAGGGGTTGATTCGTTTAGATATCCACTATTCTCTACTGATTATGAAAGTAGAATCTTAACACACACACACACACACACACACACACACACACACACACACACACACACACACACACACACACACAAAGCGCTTCAGGGAGTCAGCACAAAACGCGAGTCACTTCTGCAGGTATATTTGCTTAGAAATCGCCTGTCAGGGGAACGAACAGGTAAGAGCACACCAAACTCACCCCTGTGGAAGCCCCCTGGCAGTGACCCTTGCGCTGGAGGTCACTTGTTTCTGGTGGCTGGCTTAGGTCACGGCTCCTGAAGGCCATCGTGAGGAGGAGGAGGAGGAGGAGGAGAAAGAAATGGAGGAGAAGGAAGGTAGCGGTATAAAGAGAGATGGGAAAGAGTAAAGGTTTGAAGAAGGAAAATGAGAGGGAAGAGGAAAACAAAGAAGAGGAGAGAAGAGAGGATGAAGAAGACTGGATGATGAAAATAGGAAGGACAGAAGGAATGGAGATCAATGGGGAACGAATGAGAAGAAGGGGTGGAGGATGAAAAGGAAGATGAAGGAAAGGTAGGAGAGAAGTAGAAAGTATTGTTATCATGGCTAGAAATGTGAGTCTGTGATTGCATGTTGAGTAACGCAGAGGGGAGGCTGATGGAAGTGTGGGGAGATGACCGCAAGAGGAGGAGGAGGAACAGGAGGAGGAGGAGGAGAACGTCGTAGTTAAACCTATCATGTTCCTATCCTCCCATCCTTCTCTCCTCTCTTCACCACAACATTCCCCTTGTCCTCCCGCCATCCTTACATCAAGTATTCGTTACACACATTAATTATGAACGTACATTCACCGCCACCACCACCACCATCACCATCAACACCACCACCACCACCACCACCAACAACAACAACAACAACACTCACACGTACCTCCTCGAGACAAACATAACAAACACACACACACACACACACACACACACACACACACACACACACACACACACACACACACACACAGCCTTAACAAACAAGTACTATAAAAGAAAGTTATGAAAGTTAGC
>NC_059299.1:1750000-1757500 GCF_017591435.1 Portunus trituberculatus
GAGGAGGAGGAGGAGGAGGAGGAGGAGGAGGCAGTAACCCGTGAGTGGCGATGAGGCGTTGGTGAAGGAATGCAGTGACTGACCTCATAACCTCTCACTTCTCAAGAATAATAAACAAAAATAGAATGACAGAGTGACAGAAATAGCTATGAAAAAAGAAATGTCATAGAAAACGGGTGATAGATGAAATAATAAAGGGGTAACTTGTGTAAATAGGTACAGGTGAATATAAGAGACGTGTGTGTGGGAATAGGGAGATGGCGAGGGTGACAGGTGAACGCAGGTGAGTGGTGAGGAATGACGGTGTGGATTGGTGGTGAAAAAAAGGCACAATGGCAGAAGGAAAGGTCAAAGGTCATGATAGGTATTGTTGTTGTTGTATTTGTAGTAGTAGTAGTAGTAGTAGTAGTAGTAGACGACTCCCTGACCTTCAACTTTCCACAAATTCCAACTATTTCAACTATTTTTTCTTTTTCTTTTCTCAAACTTTCCAACCAACAAATAACATTCTTTCAATTCCCAACCATTCGTGTCTTTTTTTTCCTCTCCCTCAAAGTTCTCATAGATTTTATTATTTTTTTTGTAATGATTTTGTTCTTTTTTTATTTCCTTCCTATTTGTATGGCATGGTTGGGTAAAGTAGGGTGAGATAGGGTGAGGTAGGGTAGGGTAGGGTAGTGTAAGGTAAGGAAAGGTAAGATAGGTTTAACACGCATAATACGAGTGAGAAGAAAAAAAAAACAACACATGAACTGAAAAGATAAGCACTGGTCTGGCCGTGACCTCACATTTATGAGGCCGGAAAAATGTCTGACCCTCTTCCTCTCTCCTCTCCCTCTCTCCCACTCCCTCAATAATACGTTCCCACACACTTGAATTTCACCTGCAAATCACGTTCACACACACAGACACACAGACACACACACAGACAGACGTATTTCTTCTTCTTTTCAATATGTTAGTTCTCCCTTTAATAATTAGCTACATAATGAGGGAGACAACAGTACAGCCTCTTTAGAATGCATAGTACGTGTCGCCTCGCCGCCTTTCACCTCTGGCAGTGGATAATACAACCTCAGCGTCTCAGTGGAGTTAATAGACGAAAAAAAGGATGATTAATTGAAGGCTTCGCTGCGACAAGGAAAAACAAGTTGAGAAAAAAAAATGATGCGAAAAAAAAACAAAACTGACCAACCTTGACACGATGGAAGAGAGAAAGAGAGAGAGAAAAAAAAACAAAGAGAGAGAGAGAGAGAGAGAGAGAGAAAGAAAGAGAGAACACACTAACATAACCCATAACACTTACCTTAAACTTCATTACAGCTACTCTCCCTCTCTCTCCCCTCTCTCTCCGTCACCCCAGGAGCACACACAGGTAAGTGGGGTTACTTACCTGAAAGGCGGCGCACCCCAGCTTCCGAGAGGCGGCGGTGGTGCTTGAACACGTCCTCCATCACCCCGCTTGTATCTACAGGGAAGGACGGGGGAGCTTAGCAGGGGAGGAGCAGGAGGAGAAGCTAAGGAGGAAACCAGGGGAAGAGTAAAGGAGGAGGAGGGGAGGAGAAGAGGAAGAGCTAATGAAGGTGACCATGGGGAGGAGGAGGAGGAAGGAAAGAGCAGGGGAGGAGCAGGGGAGGAGCAGGGGAGGAGGCAGGGGAGGAGACCAAAAGAGCTAGGCAGGGGAGGAAACCAAGGGGGGGATCAGGGGAGGAGCAGAGGAGGAGCAGGGGAGGAGACCAAGGAAGGAGGCAGAGGAGAAACAGGGTAGCTAGGGAGGACCAGGGGAGGAGACCAGGGGAGCTAAGCAGGGGAGGAACAGGGGAAGAGGCAGGGGAGGAAACAAAACTAAGCAGGGGTAAGAGCATGGGTAACTTAGAATATAGCAAGGGTAAGCTAAGAGAGTCAAGGAGTACTGGCAGGGTAAGGGAAAGGCTGTAGGGTTACTGACAGGGTAAGGGAAGTTTTAGGGACACTTACAAGGTTAAAAGAGACTATATGGACACTGGCAGGGGTGTACATGTTGAGGGGGAGTCTAAGAAAGGGCAGGGGAACTTATAACAGGGTGACTGGCAGGGTTAAACTAGAAAAGTAAACTAAAATGGACAAAAAAACATATTGGTAACTTACTCTTAACATTTACGTTCACAAAAAAAGGTTCTAATCTAAAGGAGTGAGATTCAAATTCTATTTTAAAAGGATCACTTACAAAACACACGCTCTGGATACTTAACCCCTTTAGTACCAAGACGCGTTTCAATATTCATTCTGTCTACTATTTGGTGACTTTATACAGCTTCAGAAACTCATGTGGGGGATTACAATGGTGAAGACTGTGGCCATTGATCTTCTGACCTCCATAGACCCTTCCTAATGTTAATAAAATGGTCTAATCACACACAAATCTCAAAGTAGAATTGCGTCTCTGTACTGAAGGGTTAAGTTACAACACATACTTAATTTGAAAAGATTACAAAGGGAAAGAATAGCACTGAACGAGTAAGCAGAAGGAAATAGATAAAAGTATGGATGATAAGGAGAAGAAGGAAGAGGAATAAATAAAGGAGATAAGAGGAAACACAGCAAAAAATGTCTAAAAAGGATAAACTAGAAGAAGGAAGAAGAAGAAGAAGAAGAAGAAGAAGAAGCAGAAGAAACATGCGGGAGGACAGACCAAAGCAGAAAACGAATCAAAGAAAACGTGAAGATTGAAAGGTAGACTCAACTAGATTTTGTGGCTCAGCGTATAAGGACGAGGAGGAAGAGGAGGAGGAATGAATAAAGAAGATAAACGAAGAAGATTCAAGCACCAGGAGACTAAAACAGAAAACGAATCAAAGAAAACGAGTAAAGTTAAAGACAGACTAAACTAGATTGGGAGGCTCAGTGGCATTGACTTACCGAGGGATTTCTTTCTTACATCCTCGCTGAACCGCCTTCTGGCCATCACTTCGTCCTCATGAAGGGTAGCTGGCCGGCAGGGACGATGAAGAGGAGGGAGAGGAAGAAACAAAGATTAATAACAACGTAAACAGCATATTTATACAACACATAGTCATTTTATTATTTTTATGGATGTATTAGTATGATGTATTGAATGTATATTTACCCCTTCAGTACTGGGCCGCATTTTTACCATGAGTTTGAGTATGGTTAGATGGTTTTATTCACATTAGAAAGGGTCTATGGAGGTCAGAAGATTAATGGCCTGAATCTATACTATTTCAGTCCCCCACATGAGTTTCTGAAGTTGTATGAAATCACCAAATAGCAAACAGAATGAATATGAAGAGGCGTCATGGTACTGAAGGGTTTATTTTTATTATCATTATCATTTTTTTCTTATGTCATAGCCTATAGCGCCTGTAGGTCTACTTGAAGAGTATGAGAAGCGAGGGCCAGCTTTCACCCATTAGCGGCGCAGGCAATTTTATTTATAGTGTCACCCATATTAGAGCTCACATCACCACCCAAGCGCATCTTTGGTGTAAGGCAATTACACCTCCACCTAGAACGCGGATATCATGGTGACATATAGGTGACTTTAATAAACCACTCGACAAATGACAAAGTTTCAAGACGGTACGTGGTGGGATTCGAACCTATGCATGGACGTCTGCCCAATCCCACGCTCACCACCTTAAGGAAAAATAGTCGTGGTGAGAGAGCAAAGCGTTTCTGAATACAGGCCAAGAGGAGGAAGACGAAAAGGAGGAAGAGGAGGAAGAGGAGGAGGAGTTAGCCACAGTAGCTACTCACCCAAAGGTCTGCGAAAGTTGACATCCTCACTGAAGCGCCTCTGGGCCGGCATCTTGTAGGAGGGGAGGTCAGGGAAGGTGAAGGGAAGGAAGGGATCGTTCTGTGTGGCCTTCCTCTCAATCAGAGGCGAATGAGACACACCGTTCTCTCTCAGCGGTGACTTGGCGCGCTTATAATATAACTTGCAGCCTGGTTGGTGCTCTATATCCCCGTTAGTTAGAGAAGTGGGGCTGTGGCTGTGGCCGTTAGTAAGGTTTGAGTTGTGGTGGTTGTGATTGATAGCGTTGTAGTCGTTGTTGTTGTGGTTATAGTTGTTGTTGTAACCGTTGATCTCTGGCTTGTATTTAGCGAGGAGGGGCACTGGTCTTGGCGGCGGGGATGCACTCTTGCTCTTGGGACTTGCGTGGCCGTTCAGATGGGCGAAGTCTGGAGGTGGGTGGAGGAGGGAAGGAGGGAGGGAGTTACTGAGCTGTGCTGCCGCCACCTCCCATACACACACACGCACACACACACACACACACACACAGAGAGAGAGAGAGAGAGAGAGAGAGAGAGAGAGAGAGAGAGAGAGAGAGAGAGAGAGAGCTAAGAAAGGAATTATTAAGAAAGATAAGGGAATGGAAAACGAAAAAAGAGAGAAAGGGAGACAAAATAAAGGAGGAAAAATGAAGAGCCGTAAGAATAGACACACATACAAATACACACACACACACACACTCTCTCTCTCTCTCTCTCTCTCTCTCTCTCTCTCTCTTACCTTTCTTGTTGAATTCCTCACTAAGGCGTCGCAGTTTCTCGATCTCAAAGTCCACTCGATCACCGTCTACAGGTAAACAAAGGGAGTACAGGTGAGCAAGGGTACTGTAGACCAAGGGCATAGCTACAGGTTACTCTCTACAGGCTTACACTAGGATATATAGGCATAGTGTACCGCTGTAACGCCTCTACACGTTAATGCGAGTGAATGATATGAGTAATTGAGGTGGTGATGAAGAAAATGTCATAATGATTAAATTGGTAATGATAATCTGATAACCGGTAACTTTTTTTTCTTTATTGGTCTCTCTCTCTCTCTCTCTCTCTCTCTCTCTCTCTCTCTCTCTCTCTCTCTCTCATTACACATTCCTCTCAGCCTTGCAGTAGAAGCCTGACACTTCACCGCTGCCTCGTACTCCTCCATCACTTTCTCCACGCGACCACAGAGCACCAGGGTGGATGACTCGTCTCCACCTGCTGCCTCGCCCACTCCTCTCCTTCCAATCTCACTTTCGGAGTCTCAAACATTTCGGCTCCTTATCACAACTATAGCGTAAATTGAAATAACCAACCCAAACTACTACTACTACTACTACTACTACTACTACTACTACTACTACTAACAAAAAGGTGAAGCGAAAGACCATGAAACTAACACCAACACAAATTTCACGTCACTCAAAACTGCAACGTGCGTGTCCGTGGCGGTCCTTTGTACGTGAGGGAGACGGAGCAGGAGAGAGCAGGAGGGAGAGGAGGGAGAGGAGGGAGAGTGGAGGGATCTGTGGCGCCGTCTGGGCTCGTGGTGTCCTCAAATATGGACATAATCACAAGCCTGCTATAGAGGACACCAGAAATGGGACACGCTAAACCTCTACCTGAGTTACCCATGAAATCTTCGTTTTTTCTCACTCGTTTTCTTTTTTTGGCGGGAACTCCAATTTTGCCGAGCGCTTATGATTGATGTGACGTTATTTGCTCTCTCTCGCTTCCTCTCTCGATATCTCTTGCGCAATTTAGCGAGTGTGGTGTGTGGAGGTGCGTGTGGAGGTCTGTGGGTGTCTGTGGGTGTAGCTGTGGGCGTGTATCAAGGAAAGCGAGTAACTGCACTGCTCTAGTGGGTGTATTTTGAACAAAACTTGAGAGAGGGTTGAGGAAAACGAAAAATAATAGATGTTATATTGAAGTTATTGCATCTTTATGTATTTCCACCTATCGTACGTGTCCTTAAAATTGTATAGTATCTTAAAAATGTCTATTAACTTTATTCAACCAATATTTAACAGTTTTTTTTTAATATATAGACAGGTTTTATTGAGTTTGAAAGACAGTGAGAGGTGATAAAGATGTCACAGTTATCTTACCTGCCCTTCACGTGACAGAGATAAGACACACAGACAGACTGACAGGTAGATAGATTCACAGTCAGGTATAAAGTGCTCATCAATGACTTTTACGGTTCTGGCACACACACACACACACACACACACACACACACACACACACACACACACACACACACACACACACACACAGCTCCACCCAGCTAACCGCACCATATTAAGTTTCTCTCTCTCTCTCTCTCTCTCTCTCTCTCTCTCTCTCTCTCTCTCTCTAGAAATTTCATACGTTTCTTTTCCTTTTGTGTTTGTGTGTGTGTGTGTGTGTGTGTGTGTGTGTGTGTGTGTGTGTGTGTGTGTGTGTGTGTGAGAGAGAGAGAGAGAGAGAGAGAGAGAGAGAGAGAGAGAGAGAGAGAGAGAGAGAGAGAGAGAGAGAGAGAGAGAGAGAGAGAATGTGTGTGTGTGTGTGTGTGTGTGTGTGTGTGTGTGTGTGTGTGTGTGTGTGTGTGTGCGTTTCTCTTCCTGCTACATAAATTGATTGGCATTGGATGAAAAAAATACGGAACTACTCTCTCTCTCTCTCTCTCTCTCTCTCTCTCTCTCTCTCTCTCTCTCTCTCTTGTATTCTTGGAGAGGAAGAGGATAAATTTAAGTGTATCTCTTGAAATCTGACGTTGGAGACAAAATAGGACCAGGAAGAGGAAGAGAAAGAGGAGGAGGAGGAGGAGGAGGAGGAGGAGGAGGAGGAGGAGGAGGAGGAGGAGGAGGAGGAGGAGGAGGGGGAAGAGGAACAATATGGAGTTAACAATGAGTCACTTTATCTATTTTTTTTATGTTAAGAAGACGATGAGAAAGAAGAAGAAAAGAGGAGGAAGAAGGAGAAGGAGGAAGAGGAGGAGGAGGAGGAGGAGGAGGAGGAGGAGGAGGAGGAGGAGGAGGAGGAGGAGGAGAAGGAAGAAGAAGAAAAAAAAAAGAATAAGGAGGAATAAGAAGGAGGAGGAGGAGGAGGAGGAGGAGGAGGAGGAGGAGGAGGAGGAGGAGGAGGAGAAGCGTTAAATACAAGAGAAGGACAAGATTGAGACATGAAAATGGAGACGTGTGACAGGCGAGATGCACATCAGAACATGTCTTTTACTCAATTAGCAAAAACATTTCACTCACTTCTTCATTTTGGTAACTTGTCTTCCCCCCTCTCCCCCCCCACGTAGTGTTAGGTTTGCAGCTACACATACCCCTCTCTTCCCCCTTCCATCTCCCTCCTACCCCCCGTTCCCCAGTCCCACCTCCCCCCTAAAGAACAAATAAGTCGCTTGGAGGCTCTCATAGTCAGTCTCTCTCTCTCTCTCTCTCTCTCTCTCTCTGTCTGTCCAAATATGTACTGGAATTCATCAGTGTCTTTGAATTAACCTCCCAAAAAAACGACTAATTGACTTTTTAATTTATTTTATTTTAGTGCATTCAATTCCCGGCCTTTTATTTTATTTTATCTATATTTTTTCATATTTTTAATTTATGTTATGTTTTTTGAGGTTATTTTTGTTAACGTATGATTCATTTCCGTCTATTCAGAGCCTTATACGTCCACACACACACACACACACACACACACACACACACACGACTCGACCAAACACAGGCAACATGATTT
>NC_059299.1:1765000-1767500 GCF_017591435.1 Portunus trituberculatus
CCTCACCCAATTCTGCCTCTAGTGATAAATTCCTTTCTAACCTGATTATCTTTAGGCTACAATCACTTTAAAGGGGATTCCGTGTAGGGGAGTTTTGGAGACACTCACGGTGCGTCACACGGTACACGGGGGGAGCACAATAACACATGATGGACGAGGGAAGATTTAAAGGACGGTACAGTACAGGATAGAAGAGGGTTTGAAATATGAATGTGTGATTTGTGGATAGAAACGCAACGCTGATGAAGATACGAATTTCTTGAAGACACAAGGTAGAATGGACGTCAGCGCAACACTTCAAAGATAAGCTCAGGAACAACACAGCGAAACGAAAACAAAAATCACAACACAGCGGCTAAAACACACACACACACACACACACACACACACACACACACACACACACACACACACACACACACACACACACACACCAAGAAAAATACCCACAAAACCTACTCACCATAAGATCACTTTCTACTCTAGCATTGAAATTTCCACTCCAATCTTGCAAACGCTTCACTTCAGGTAACAATCACTGAAGAACAACACTCGGCCTTCGTGAAAGCTTTAAGGGTGACGCGCGCTGGGAGACAGGCTGAGGCGCGGCGCTGTGTGACTGCCAACCCTGCAGCGGCACCAAGACGACTGAGAAGAGGCGAGTCACAGCGTAGCGCCCCGACCAGTTCAGCTTAGCGGGGGCGGCACGCGGGGTCACGCTGTTGTTGTTGGTGGTGGTGGTGGTGGTGGTGGTGGGTGTAAGAGTAGACAGGGAGTGTATGGTACGAGTTTATGTGAATTTTAGGCTCGTATTCTAAAATGAATCGCTTCCTCTCACCATCACTGCTTTCCAAAGACTCTAATTAAAGATACTCGTGTTTTTTAGAGTATTTTTATGGTTCTGTTGATATATTGGCAAGATTTCTAGTTTATTAAAAGGATAAAATGTCTTGAGAACTCGGTTAGTAGTCACTGTGGCCTTGGAAAATTGACATGGTGAGAGAGCAAAGCGTTTCTGAATACTGGCGGTAGAGTGTAGTGTCTATATTGAAAAATGTGAAAGTGTGTGTTTGTGAGTTGTAGAGTGTAGTGTTTGTAATGAAAAGTGTGTGAGTATGTGCACGTAGTATGTAAAAATGTACTTTAGCATGTATATAAGTAAAGAGTGCATTGTATAGTAAGAACTTAAGCTAGAAAAGAGTGTAAGTGTATAGTTTCTGAAGTGTATGAGCAGTGTAAAGACCAAGCAAGCGAGTTAACAATAAGCAATAGAGTTAACGAGAAGACAAACCCACCTGTCAATATAAATGTACAGTACGAGGAGTGAGAAAAAGATAAGGATGACAGATAAGAACTAGAGATGAGGGAAAGATAAGATGGGGAGTGAAGAAGAATGGAGAAGAGTGAGAAAAAGATAAGGATATATAAGAACCAGAGATGAGGGAAAGATAATAAGGTGGGGAGTGAAGAGGAGTGGAGAAGGATGAGAAAAAGATAAGAATGATAGAGATGAGGGAAAGATGATAAGGTGGGGAGTGAAGAGAAGTGCAAGAAAAGATAAGGATAACAGATAAGAACTAGAGATGAGGGAAAGAAGATGAGATGGGGAGTGAGGAGTGGAGAGGAGTGAGAAAAAGATAAGGATGACAGATAACCAGAGATGAGGGAAAGAAGATTAGATGGGGAGTGAGGAGTAGATTGAGGAGCGGGGAAGGTCAAGGTTTGAGTGGGGATGTGAGGAATGCAATGGAGGGAGGTGTGGGATGGTGTGGGATGGTGTGGGAGTGATGTGGGTGATGATGGGGGCATGATGAGGCATACTAGAACCAGAAGAGAAGAAAGAAAAAAAAATGGAGACTACAACACAATGGAAACAGGAGATAGGAAGCAAGTACGATAAATAAAAGAAGAGAAACAAAAAGATAATAGATAAGAAGGAATAAAAAATGGAAAAATCAGATAGAGGTGAAAAAGAACCAGAAATATGAAAAGCAAGAAATATGAAGCAAAGAAAGTAAATAAGGAGGAAGATAATAAAGAGATGAGACTGCAAAATATGATAATGGAGGAACAAAAGGAGGAATGCAAGGAGAGAAGAGGGCGATGACTGGAGAGAGAGAGAGAGAGAGAGAGAGAGAGAGAGAGAGAGAGAGAGAGAGAGAGAGAGAGAGAGAGAGAGAGAGAGAGAGAGAGAGAGAGAGAGAGAGAGAGAGAGAGAGAGAGAGAGAGAGAGAGAGAGAGAGAGAGAGAGAGAGAGAGAGAGAGAGAGAGAGAGAGAGAGAGAGAGAGAGAGAGAGAGAGAGAGAGAGAGAGAGAGAGAGAGAGAGAGAGAGAGAGAGAGAGAGAGAGAGAGAGAGAGAGAGAGAGAGAGAGAGAGAGAGAGAGAGAGAGAGAGAGAGAGAGAGAGAGAGAGAGAGAGAGAGAGAGAGAGAGAGAGAGAGAGAGAGCAACCAGCAATGCCCAATAAGTAAAGTTAAAGTGTTTTCCTGCTTTCCTTCCT
>NC_059299.1:1770000-1780000 GCF_017591435.1 Portunus trituberculatus
CTTTACATCAAATCTTTTCACACACCAGCTGTACTCACCACGTCAAAGCACAACAAGAACACCACAAGGCAACACGTTAAAAAGTCCACCTGTAAGAGCCATCAAGGTAACGAAGGCGTACAAGCTCATTAACCTGTCCATTAACCTGCTCATTACACGGGGTACCTTCCTAGCATACCCAATTACCTGGTTGATTAGGGAAGCTATCGTTAAGACCTTCAAGTAACCCGATAATTAGGGACGACTTATCTAAATGCTGCAATCAATCTTATAGAGGAACCTTCAGAAAAAAAAAGATAATTAAACGTACTATAGGAAGTTCAGTTACGATAGCAGAGAATTTAAGATCAGAGAGAGATAAATAAGAGAGATAAAACATGTATAAGAGTAACATATATGAAAGTTTAGTTAAGATAGCAGAACATTAAGATTAGAGAGAGATAGATAAGAGAGATAAAGTCACATATAAAACAGTGATATGTATAAGAATTTAGTTACGACAACAGTGCATTCAAGGTCAGAGAGAGACAAAAAGGAGGGATGAAGTAATATGTATAAGAGATAAGAGATTAAATCCCACAAGAAGACAAATGATTAATGAATTAGAAGAATTAGCATAGATTTAAAGTAAGTTAGTGCTCAGGACAAGACGAAGACAAAATGAGAGAGAGATAAGGGATGGAAGGAAAAAGGAGGAGGTGGGAAGCATGAGAGGAAGACAAATAGTGGGTAGGTCAGTCTATGCAAAGAACTTAGTGGAGATAATGCTAACAGATAATGCTGAAGGGCAGGCCAAAGACTCTACAGAATGAGAGATAAGAACCAAAGCGTAATTCACAAAAGTTTAGCTGTAATTTACTTGACATTCTAAAGACAACAAGTAAATTAGTAAAGGTGGACATGCATTTTTTCCTCTTTTCCTTTGCAAGTCCATCCATTTTTGATACAACGAATACATTTACAAAGAGATAAGCTGTGACACTTCCACGTTCACCGTTACTCCCAAACACAAATCAATCAGAAAAGGACTGAATTAAATATCACAGGTGCAAAATACATTACTTGGGAGAGAATTAGCGTCATTCATCACACACTGACCCTCCCTTACCTTGACGCATGCGCACTACAAGGCCGCCAGTGTAGAGCCCGTATTTATAAACGCCTTCCCGTCTTACTACAATAGTTTTCCAAGGCCACAGAGACAACTAACCGGATTTTTAAGACAGTTTCTCCTTTAAATAAACTAGAAATCTTACTAATCTATCACCAGAACTATATAAATACTCTTAAAAACACGAGTATCTTCAACTGGAGCCTTTGGAAAGCAGTGATAGCGAGAGAGCAAAAGGGTTTCAGAATACGCCTATGTGTGTGTGCGTGATGTACGGCAGGGTGTGGCAAGGCGTTATGTTCACCTTTTTTTCTTCTTCCTTAAACGAGTGAGTGAAAAAAAATGAAGATGAAACGATAAGTGACCCGGTTATTGAATTCAAGGGCTTTAGTGTGTGTGTGTGTGTGTGTGTGTGTGTGTGTGTGTGTGTGTGTGTGTGTGTGTGTGTGTGTGTGTGTGTGTGTGTGTGTGTGACAAACAGATGGAAAAAATATATATAAAGACCCAAATAAACAAAACACACACACACACACACACACACACACACACACACACACACACACACAATCCCAATTCCCCAAAACGAGTCAGAAATCAACAAAAGGTAACCCAATTAAGTTTTTAAGACATTATAACACTTCCTCTCTTTCCTCAACACCTGAACACTCTTCACCTCCACCAACACCATTAAAAACACCACTACGACGCATCCAATACCACATGAACACCCTGGAAAGACGAAAAAACACTCTTAAAATCCTCATCTTGTCTCGTAAAGATAAAAAAACACAAGAGGAAGACAATACCAAATGCAAATGGTAAAATAAACACACTTCTCGAAATTTTAGCCATGAGAACACAAACAAACTCAGAGTCTCTCATTTTGACCTTCTAGAGAAAACTACGCATTGGTATCTTAGGTATGTGGAGAGGCAGTGGTGGTGGTGGTGGTGGTGGTGGTGTGTAGGAAGTGGTTGGCAGTTGTGTAGGGGAGTTGGTAGGGAGTGAGGCTGTGTGTGTGTGTGTGTGTGTGTGTGTGTGTGTGTGTGTGTGTGTGTGTGTGTGAGTGGGTGCGTGGGGTGAGTGTGTGTGTGTGTGTGTGTGTGTGTGTGTGTGTGTGTGTGTGTGTGTGTGTGTGTAAGATGTGTGTGGGTGTGTGTGTGTGTGTGTGTGTGTGTGACACACACACACACACACACACACACACACACCTACACTGTCCCCAACACACACACAGGTACACACACAAGGGATGGACACAGGCTGGTGGTTAGTGGTGGTGATGGTGGTGGTGATAGTGGTGGTAATGGTGGTGACAGCAGTAATGATGGTGATAATGGTAGTGGTAACAGTAGTGATGGCTGTGACAATGTACATTTTTGTCTTAAACAGTTAAACTACCATCTTCCAAATGTTGTGGTTTTACAATTACCGTTTCGACTTTACCTTTTTGCCTTCTCTCTACCAATTAAGTACAATTTAAACCGGGAAATAGAAGAGAGAAATAGAGAATAATACCATTTTTGTTCATATTTTTGACTAATTCCTTTAAAATCTTTTAGGAAGCCCGTAGTTTCAGTGGGCCATTTTTGGAAACAGAAGAAAGAAAGAGAAAATAATACCACTCCTGTTCATATTTTTTTGGCTAATTCCTTCAAAATCTTTTAGGAAACCCGTAGATTCAATAGGCCTTTTTTTAATGTTTTGTCGCCCTTCGGAGGTCTCCCTCTTGCACTAATAAAAAAATCACATTAATTTCCATCACATTCCGCTACTCTTTATTTAATTAATCTCTAAAATACACTAATAAAACCCTGCTGTGGTGTATGGGCTCCCTAAAGCACACAAGTATTCTGTTTAGGTGTATTTGTGTTTGTAGATAAGCGGTCGCTGAGGTCAAAGGTCAAGCGTTCACTACCTCTCACACACACCTTTCTTGCGGCTAGTAATAAAAACACCATGTTGAGTTTTCACTATATTAACTACTTCAGTACTTGGACTCATTTTTACCATGAGTTTTGAATATGAAAAGAGTATTTTATTGACATTAGGAAGGGTCTATGGAGCTCAGAAGATTAATGGCCAGAATCGTCACTGTTTTTAATCCTCCACATAAGTTTCTGAAGCTGTATAAAAATCACCATATAGAAAGCAGAATGAGTGTGAAAAAGTGTCATGATACTGAAGGGTATGAATTGTGGGTATGAATGAAGGGCTTTGAGGTATGATTTGTATATAATTATTCCCCTAACACCACATAGGCCTAGTATTGCTACATATAACACTGCCTAAAATCAAAACACATATAAAAACAAAAAAAAAAAAAAACAAACAAAAATGCATTTAAAAATCATCTAAAAAATAAATAAAAATGTATCTGAAAATCATCTCAAAATAAAAAAATGAAAATAAAATAAAAACTAATTGCTGAAAAATAGAACTTAACCCCTTCAGCACCGTGACGCATTTCCATATCCATCCTGGTGATTATTTGGTGATTTTCTACAGCTTCAGAAACTTATGTGGGGATTAAAATAGTGAAGACTGTGACCATTAATCCTCTGACCTCCATAGACTCTTCCTAATGAAAATAAAACTATCTAATCTCACCCAAATTCAAGGTAAAAATGCGTCCTAGTACTGAAAAACTTAAAGTGGAAACAGAACTTTAGCACAAAGCGAGGGGTAGGCAAACTTGATCCAGGTGTAAAAGGTTCAGATCTCACCTGTCTACCTGTCCACCGTATTATAAAAGGCTCGTGGTCTGGCGGCTTAAAGAGTCGACATGTAACGGAAGAGCATGGGGTTTGATTCCTCTGTGTGTGTGTGTGTGTGTGTGTGTGTGTGTGTGTGTGTGTGTGTGTGTGTGTGTGTGTGTGTGTGTGTGTGTGTGTGTGTGTGTGTGTGTGTGTGTGTGTGTGTGTATGTGTGTTTAGGTCCCTTCTTCTTTTCTTACTATCCCTCTTCATCCTACTTTTCCTACTACTACTACAACTACAACTACTACTACTACTACTACTACTACTACTACTACTACTACTACTACTACTACTACTATCACTAAAAGGGAAGAAGTAGAAGAAAAAGAAGAGGAAGAGGAGGAAGAGGAGGAGGAGGAGAACGAAGACGAGAACAAGAAGAGAACGCAAGAACACCAGCGTGGGAAGCCGAAGAGGAGGAGGAGGAGGAGGAGGAGGAGGAGGAGGAGGAGGAGGAGGAGGAGGAGGAGGAGGAGGAGGAGGAGGAGGAAGCGAGGATAGAGGGATGGCAAGGAGCGTGGGAAGATTTGAGAGAGAGAGAGAGAGAGAGAGAGAGAGAGAGAGAGAGAGAGAGAGAGAGAGAGAGAGAGAGAGAGAGAGAGAGAGAGAGAGAGAGAGAAAAGAGAGAGAAATGAGAGAGAGATAAAGAAGAAAATGAGAGGAAAATGAGAGAGAGAGAAGGAGAGGGAGGTGTGGGGGACATGTTGGGGGGGCGTGGAGGTGTGGGCTTTAAAGGGCGTGTCCCAATCATAAAACCGGACCAGCTTACCCTCCTCCTCCTCCTCCTCCTCCTCCTCCTCCTCCTCCTCCTCCTCCTCCTCTCCTTGTATTTGTGTATGAGCTTCCCTTGCCTCATTTATTTCCCAACACTACCTCAAACCAACACCAAAATAAAATAAAATAAATAAATAAATAAACTAACCATTAATTACTTAGAAAACGTCAAAATGTATCAGTGGAATTGAAAAAAGGCGATTAATCCATATCTTGATCCCTTTTCATTCTTCTTCCTCTCATCCCTGTTCTGTCCAGCTCCCTAACGCAAGAGCTAACCAGTACTCTCAATCATTCATCCTTTTCCTGGTGGTACAGTGGAACCATGCGTGTTTTGGGGTCCGAGGGGTCTCCAAGCGCACGGGTTTGAATCTTGTCCACGGTCCGAGTGTAGGTTGGGCTTCCTCACTCGGGGCAACGATTTCCTAGCGGGTGGGCTTTGAGATAGGAGGTACCCCAAAAAGTATCCCCTTTAGCCCAGAAATTCCCGTGAAAAACCACATGGTAGAAATAAATAGATAAAGAAAAAAAAAACTCTGGAACTCCCTCCCTGCTTCTGCATTTCCGACTTCCTACGACTTGTCTTCTTTTACGAGGGAGGAATCGAGGCATTTGCTCCCTATTTTTGGCTGACACTTTTCCTCGTTGTAGAGAGCCAGCACTCAACTGAGCCTTTTTTTTTTTATCTTTTCTTTATTTTGTCCTTGGCTGGCCCTCTTCCTACATAAAAAGAAAGAAAGGAAAGGTGTTTGATTGCCTTGCCAAGTCGTGACAGGATTGTTGACTGAAGGAGGATGAAGAAACGAGTATGAGAATATTTAGATTAGGGAACAAGAGGAAAGGATGATAAGAAAGGAGGTGGAAGAAGTAGAAAATTAGGAATGAAATACACTAATGATGAGAAGGAAGAAGAAGGAAGGATGATAAAAGAGAGCTGGAAGAGATATAAAAAGTAACAGATACCAGAATAATGAGAAGAAAGAAGAAGAGAAGAGGATAGTAAGAAAAAGTGTACGAGGCAAAGAAGAAGAAAATAAATACAACAATGAGAAGAGGGAAGAGTGATAAAAAGGAGAAGGAGAAAAAAAAAAATATAGCAAATACACTAATGAGAAGAAGGAAGAAGGAGGAAGGATGATAAGAAAAGAAAATGTAAGAAATAAAAAAGAAGAAAATAGATACAATAATAATAAGGAAGAAGAGAGAAGGATAACAAAAAAGGAGATGGAAGTAAAAAAAAAAAGAAGAAAATGGAGATATAGAAAAAGAAAGATAAAAAATAACTCCTTACTCTCTCACCTCACTAATGCTATTCTAGTGAGATGGGCAGGTGACGTATACGCAGGTGGAGGCGAGTGGAGGAGTGGATACGCGGACTAACAAGTGAATGGATGATGGTGGAGTTTCTACTGACAAGTGGATGAGGTGGACCATGAGTGCTGACTTTTTGAATTTACAAGAAGTGTATTTTTTTTTATTTTTACAGATTTCTTGGTGAGTTAAACATTGATTTATATATTTATCCATTTATCTATCTATATGTCTATTTATCTATCTACTTGCTTATTTATTCATCTGTCTCTCTATCTGTCTATATGTTCATCTGTCTGTCTGGCTGGCTATAAGTGTGAAGACTGACAGGTGAGTGGCAGGTGAATACAGCTAAAGGTGTGCTGGCTGGGTGATAGGTGTGTGATCATGTCTGAGTGACGGATGCCTTATTTCACCCATCCATTTCCCTGTCTCTTGAACCTTCCTCCCTTCTTCATCTACACAGGACAGAATCTCAAGCCCTCTTCAATTAATTCCCTCGCTCGTCCCACAACCTGTCTCATTCCACGCATTTATTATTATATCTCTTAAACCTTCCTTGCTTCTTCATGTACACAACAGAGGGCGATATTCAGAAACGCCTTACTTCTTCACCACGATAGTTTTCAAGTGCCCATAGACGACTAGGCAAGTTTTCAAGACAGTTTCTCCTTATGATCAAATAAAAACCTCGCTAATTCATCACCAGAACCACGAAAATATCCTTAAAAACACGAGTATCTTCAACTAGAGACTTTCCAAATAGTCGTCGTGAGAGAGCTAAGTGTTTCTGAATATAGGTCAAAATCTCAAGCCCTCTTCAATTGATCTCCCCTTCTCTCTCTCTCTCTCTCTCTCTCTCTCTCTCTCTCTCTCTCTCTCTCTCTCTCTCTCTCTCTCTCTCTCTCTCTCTCTCTCTCTCTCTCTCTCTCTCTCTCTCTCTCTCTCTCTCTCTCTCTCTCTCTCTCTCTCTCTCTCTCTCTCTCTCTCTCTCTCTCTCTCTCTCTCTCTCTCTCTCTCTCTCTCTCTCTCTCTCTCTCTCTCTCTCTCTTCAATTAATCTCTCTCTCTCTCTCTCTCTCTCTCTGTCTCATTTTACCCAGTTTCCCTCACTTACCCTCTTTACGTCTCATTTATTCCCGCGTCTCTTAAACCTTCCTTCTTCATTTAATCCCCTCACTCGTCCCCTCTCTGTCTTATTTTACTCAATTCCCCTCACTCGCTTCCCTGTCTATATCATTTTACCTATTTATTTCCCTGTCTCTGAAACCTTCCTTCCTTCTTTATCTACACGGCATAATATCAAACCCTCTTCAATTAATCTCCTCACTCACCCCATGTCTGCCCTTATCCTGCCTCTAGCATATTACAAAAAAGGGGATCAGGAACGCCAACTAGTGTGAGGGGAAGGTGGATGGCCGTACCCCAAAGTCACCCTCAGGAACTCAGAAACTTGCCCTTGATGCCTCCTTCGTCAGCCCACGGGAGGCAGAAGGAACGAACACAAGAAGACAAGAAGACAAGGGAGAAAGGACGGGAGGAGGCGAAGAGGCAAGGAGGCGAGGAGGCGAGGAAGCAAGGAGGCAAGGAGGCAAGGAGGCAACACCACTATGAACACGAACACACACACACACACACACACACACACACACACACACACACACACAGCTGACTAGTGGATAAGCAAATGACTCGCCTTTTTCTTTCGTGGGTTGAGAAAAAAATATTGTGAAGTCACTGTTTTCACCTTAGTTATGTCACAGATTTTTATGGGAGTGAGGATAAGGGAGTGGAGGAGGAGGAGGAGGAGGAGGAGGAGGAAGAGGAGGAGGAGGAGTTATGTGCGTAGAAGAAATGTGAAGGGAAGGGAAGAGAAATGGAAAATAAGATGGAAAAAAAAAGGTGGAGATGAAGAGAAGGGAAAAAAAGAGAAGAGTTGATGAAAAATGGAAATAAAGAAGAAGGAGAAGAAGAAGGAGGAGGAGGAGGAGGAGTAGGAGGTGAAAGAGGAGGAGGAAGGATGAGGTAAGAGGAAGAGGAGAAGTGACAATGATGTATACGAGGATATAACCAACAATGAATGCTAAAATGGAGATAAGAAAGAGAAGGAGAGAGAACGAGAAGATAAAGAGAGAAAGAAGGAAAAAGAGATAAAAGGAGGAAGATAAAGACACGGAGGAGAAAAAAAAAAGGAGAAGAAAGAGAACAAACATATAAGAAAGAAGGAAAACGAAGAGAAAGATGGAAGAGGAGGAAAAACAAGAATCACAGAAGTAAAACAATAAAAAAATTAGGAGAAAAACAAAAAATGACAACAGAAACATCAGTGGAAACGTAAACAGAGGAGGAAGAGGAGGAGGAGGAGGAGGAGGAGGAAGAGGAAAAACAAGAATAGCAGGAGTAAGAAGAAAAAATGAAGAAAATGAAAATGACAACAAAAGCATCAGTGAAATCGTAATCGGTGGAGGAGGAGGAGGATGAGGAGGAGGGGAAACAAGAAGAGGAGGAGGAGGAGGAGGAGGAGGAGGAGGAAGAGGAGAAGGAGGAATGGCGGGGGCGTGAGTGAAGCACCTGGGCAGACTTGGAGAAGCCCTTGGCAGCTTAAAAGGAGGGCGGCGTAGCGGACTGTATCGGAACATATCTCATCAGGGTGTTTGAGAGAGAGAGAGAGAGAGAGAGAGAGAGAGAGAGAGAGAGAGAGAGAGAGAGAGAGAGAGAGAGAGAGAGAGAGAGCACCTATTTTGCATGAGGAACTACGCATCAAATATCTTCCTCCTCTTCTTTCTCGACACAAAAACTTCAGAATGAGAAGAAAAAAATGAAAAATAGAGAAACAAAGACGCAAATTACTGTAGAAATTCAAGTTTACCAACAAAAATAAGGAAAATAATACGAAAAATAAAGAAAATAAATATAAGAACAACAAAAAACAAACTGAACTCTAATGAAAGAAAATAAAATAACGCAAAAATGAACAAAAATAACAATACAAACCGTAAAAAAAAAAAACACAAAAATAAGGAAATACAGAAAATAGCAATAAAAATGAGAAAATAAAGAAAATTAACATAACAACAACAAAAAAAGGCCAAATTATAACGAAAGAAAAAAAAAACGCAAAATAACAAAAAAAAATAATAATAATCACAAAAACAAGAAAAATATATCAAAAAAACAAAAACAACAACAAAAACAAGCCAAACACCCAAAAAACCCCCCCCAAAAAAAAAATAAAAAAAATCATAAAACAATCACAAAACAAGAAAAATATATCAACTGAAAACACAAAAAAAAAAAAAAAAAATGACAGAAAAAAAACTAAAGAAAATTTCAAAATAACCACAAAAACAGGAAAAAAAATATAAAAATAATAGAAATAATCGCGACAAAACCATGCACACTAATTTTCTAATCACTCTGAGGCAGGAAATCGTGGACAGCAAAACGCAAATGACCTTTTAATGAAACTGGGCCTTATCTCAAACAAGCTAGAGAGATATTAATAAGCTGTGACAGGCAGAAAGTGGAGGATTCTCTATTTGGAGATGAACTGAAGGAGTGGACGAGTGCAGTGGAGGAGGAGGAGGAGGAGGAGGAGGAGGAGCAGGAGGAGGAGGAGGAGGAATAGAGGAGTGAAGGAGGTGTGGAAGTTGTGTGGAAGGAAAGTGTGTGTAGGTAAGTGTTAGAGAGAGAGAGAGAGAGAGAGAGAGAGAGAGAGAGAGAGAGAGAGAGAGAGAGAGAGAGAGAGAGAGAGAGAGAGAGGAGAGAGAGAGAGAGAGAGAGAGAGAGAGAGAGAGAGAGAGAGAGAGAGAGAGAGAGAGAGAGAGAGAGAGAGAGAGAGAGAGAGAGAGAGAGAGAGAGAGAGAGAGAGAGAGAGAGAGAGAGAGAGAGAGAGAGAGAGAGAGAGAGAGAGAGAGAGAGAGAGAGAGAGAGAGAGAGAGAGAGAGAGAGAGAGAGAGAGAGAGAGAGAGAGAGAGAGAGAGAGAGAGAGAGAGAGAGAGAGAGAGAGAGAGAGAGAGAGAGAGAGAGAGAGAGAGAGAGAGAGA
>NC_059299.1:1795000-1800000 GCF_017591435.1 Portunus trituberculatus
ACGTGTGTTTAAGCCCTCCTCTCTTCCTCCATATATAGATTGTGTACATTATATTACCGCCATATTCTCTTTCTCTCTCTCTCTCTCTCTCTCTCTCTCTCTCTCTCTCTCTCTCTCTCTCTCTCTCTCTCTCTCTATTTCGAGCACAGTATGTCTTATAAGTGGTAGACCAGATAATTTAAGTGGTTAGAGAGAGAGAGAGAGAGAGAGAGAGAGAGAGAGAGAGAGAGATCACGTTTGTCTGTTTGTACCGAAGTGCGTTTAAGCGACTAGATGGACCTCACACACACACACACACACACACACACACACACACACACACACACACACACAGGACGTACCAAGAGGGCAAAGGACTGGCTTCACCTTCGCCTCTGATCGCCATTTTGCCACTCCATATTAGGCCCTTTTGGCATTAGCATAAATTTAACTACCTTGACCTGCAAAGTACACGTGGCGAGGAGGAGGAGGAGGAGGAGGAGGAGGAGGAGGAGGAGGAGGAGGAGGAGGGGGTGAAGCGTATTGAACATAAAAAAATATAAGACAAATGTGGTGAAAGCTCTCTCTCTCTCTCTCTCTCTCTCTCTCTCTCTCTCTCTCTCTCTCTCTCTCTCTCTCTCTCTGGTGACGTGCTGTGAGAGGGAGAGGAAAAGAAAACGGGGGAGATGGGAGATGATGGGAAGGTGATGGGAATGCGTGGAAGAGGGAGATGAGGAGATGAGGAGGTGGGATGGGAGATAATGTGGAGACTAGAGGGAGATAAAAGGGAGATAAAGGGAGAGAATAAGGAGATGGGAGTGTATAGGAAGGACAGGAGGAAGGAAAACAAAGAAAATGGAAGAAAAAAAAAGTTATATTAGCAAAAAATAAATAAAAATTGTAAACTATTAAAAAAATTTGGCTTTACGTGAATAACTGAACCAGAGAGAGAGAGAGAGAGAGAGAGAGAGAGAGAGAGAGAGAGAGAGAGAGAGAGAGACAAAAAGTAAAAATACCAAGATACGAATAAGAGGAAAATATGGATGAAAAAAGAGGAAAAAAAGAGGAAAAGTGCATGAGAAGAGGGTAAGGAAGAGTGTGATGATGTAATGAGATAAAGAGGAGAAAAATTAAGGCCAGTGAATATGTCTGTGTGTGTGTGTGTGTGTGTGTGTGTGTGTGTGTGTGTGTGTGTGTGTGTTCTCGCGACCTCAGAATGGTAGCGATTACAGGAATTGTGGGTAATTAGGATGAATGAACGTGGGATAATGGCACAGAGGAGGAGGAGGAGGAGGAGGAGGAGGAGGAGGTGAAAGACAAGGGCAAAGGAAACTAGTGCAAATGGAAGTTAGAGATAAAAAGAGAGAAGAATACAACAAAGGAAGGAAAGAGAAGGAGGAGGAGGAGGAGGAGGAGGAGGAGGAGGAGGAGGAGGAGGAGAAAATGGAGAGTAAACTGGACAATGAAGAAAAGAGAGGGAGACGTGAAGGCAAACAAGAACAAATGGCTAAAACAAAGAAAGAGTGGCAATAGACCAACAAGGAGAGATTCAGAAGAGGAGGAGGAGGAGGAGGAGGAGGAGGAGAGGAGGAGGAGGAGGAGGAGGAGGAGGAGGAGGAGGAGGAGGAGGAGGAGGAGAATCTGCAGAACGTGACATACACACTCAAGATCACACACTCCCTCCCCTCATACTCCTCAACTCCTCAACACCCCCACCTACTCCTTGTCTTAACCCACCACACCGTACACCCTCTAGGCGCCACAGCAGCAAGGACACACACACACACACACACACACACACACACACACACACACACACACACACACACACACACACACACAGAAGCGAGTTAAAGTCACGAGCAACAAGCATTATTTCCCAGACTTTTAGCTAATTCTACTAACTTTTTAGGGAACTGTCAATCAATAGGGCCGTTTTTGTAATATTTTTCGCTACTTTGGCCAGCTTCACCCTCTTCCAGTAAAAAGAAAATGTATGTCAACTGCAATACACGAACAATTTACCACCAGAAATAATACAACACATTTTTTATTAGCTGTAGGAAAGGAGGGAGTTGATTTTGTCATTTCTACGTCGTTTAAAGCTTGGAGGTTGTTGTCTACGTGAGAGACTTAAATTAGAAGGAAGGCAGGAAAGGAGGAAGGTTGAAAGGAAGGAAAGGAGGAAAGAAATAGGGTTAAAATAGAGGAGAGTGTCATTTCTATTCAGTTTTAAATGTTGAAGGAAGGAAGGAAGGAAGAAAGGAAGAAAGAAGGAAGAAGGAAAGAAAAGAAAGAAAGAAAGAAAGAAAGAAAAAGAAAGAAAGGGAGGAAGAGAGAAAAAGCAAGAAGGAAAAAGAAAGGGAGAGAGGAAGGGAGAAGGAAGGAGAGAGAGAGAGAGAGAGAGAGAGAGAGAGAGAGAGAGAGAGAGAGAGAAGTGAGCACAGGTGGGAGGGAGTGAGGTGGACGAACTGAAGAAACGGAGTAAGGGAAGGGGCGGAGTTTGGGGCGGTGACAGGATGCTTCGGGCAGTGGCAGGGTGTGGGCGTGTACGTGGGCGTGGGTGCGGGCGTGGACGGTGACAGGGTAGGCGTGTGTGTGTGTGTGTGTGTGTGTGTGTGTGTGTGTGTGTGTGTGTGTGTGTGTGTGTGCGTGGGCGTGGGCGTGGTGGTCATGACGCTCAATAGGACACGTTCAGATTCTCGTGATAAACTGCGTGGACTTAGTTTGCGAGAGAGAGAGAGAGAGAGAGAGAGAGAGAGAGAGAGAGAGAGAGAGAATGCCCTAGTCTTCATTCCTCGCAGATATACACTCCTCCTCCTTCTCTTCCTCCTCCTCCTCCTCCTCCTCCTCCTCCTCTCCTTCTCCTCCTCCTCCTCCTCCTCCTCCTCCTCCTCCTCCTCCTCCTCCTCCTCCTCCTCCTCCTCCTCCTCCATTTCTGCCTTTCTCCACCCACACACGTCTTCCATTATGGTCACGAAGGAGGAGAGAGAGAGAGAGAGAGAGAGAGAGAGAGAGAGAGAGAGAGAGAGAGAGAGGGCACAAGGAGGAGGTGAACGTGTGAAAACAGCCCCACAGAAGCGGTATTGTCAGCTACGTGATGATGCGCCTGTCACCCTGTCATCCTGTCAATCTGTCACCCTGTCACTCTAAGGACCTCACACAAGCTCAAGGCGTGGGCGTGACAAAGGACGTGACAAAGGGCGTGATAAAGGACCTCCACCTGTGCACGAGTCTTGGATAACGTGGAAGAGAAGCAGAGAAGCAGAAAAGTGAAATAAAGGAAACTGTGCTGATAATATTGTACAAGTTTGTGTTTTTAGGAAGGTGCACACTAGTCTCTATTTAATGAAGTTTTTGTAACAGTTTTAAATTAATCAGAAGACAAAACTTTTTCTACCTGATTTTTTGACGCGGGAATTTCAAAACACTATTTGTGACGAAAATGTTTGTATTTTAGCATATACGTCTCTCCTTAAGTTACTTGGGTAAAAAAAAAAAAGACTTTAATCCCTTCAGTACCGTGACGCGTCTTTATATGTATTCAGTTACTTTTAGGTGATTTTATACAGCTTCAGAATCTCATGTGGGGGTTAAAATAGTGACGATTCAGGACTATTAACCTTCTGACCTCCATAGACCCTTGCTAGTGTAAATAACATCGTCTAATTACACCCAAAACTCATGGTAGAAATGCGTCCCAGTATTGAAGGAGTTGGTTACAGTATATTACAAAACACACAATTTCTAAAGTACTGAGAGATATAAACGAAATTACTTCATCAATCCTGTATCAAAAGAAAAAAAAAAGACGAACGTAATTAATTAAATATGCAATTAGTTATAACGTTTAGAGAATTAATTAGTGAAGAGCCAAGGTACACACGATTCTCTATTTGATGAAGCAGTTTTGTACCAATTATAAGTTACTTGAAAAGAAAAAAACTTATATTACAGTACAAGACTTAAAAAAAAAGCACAAATTTTAAAGTATTGACATATAAAATGAAGTAACTTTACTAATCTTGCACCCAAAAAAAAAATATATATATTTATATATCGTAATCAATTAATTATGCAAAGATTTATAACGTTTAGAGAATTTAATTAGTGAAGAGTAAAGGTGAGACGGTACACACGATTCTCTATTTGATGAAGCAGTTTTGTACCAATTGTAAGTTACTTGTGAAAAAAAAACTTTAATTACAGAACAATACAAAAAAAAAAAAAAATACAACACAAAAAAGAAACACTAATTTTAAAACACTGAGAGATAAAAACAAAATAACTTTACCAATCTTACACCAAAAAACAAAAAAAATCATAATTCAGTGAAGAAAATATGCAATGATTTATAACATTTAGAAAATTTAATTACTGAAACCGAGATGTGGATGGAAGCAGGTCTGGGTGTAGCCTGAATGTGACTGTGTAGTGTTGCTTGTGGTATGTTGTTAAGATGTGGCTTTTGATATGAGGCTCGGGTGTTGTTAGATAGGTGTCGCATGAGTGTGGCTTTATGACGTTTAGAAAATTTAATTAGTGAAAAGCAAAGGTAAGAATCAGGTAAATAAATGGATGATGAGGAAGTGCTGGAGAAGTGACAGGAAGATGAAGGAGAGGTGGAAATCCGAGGAGGCGAAGCAGGGAAGAGGAGGAGGGGGAGGAGGAGGAGGAGAAAAATGACAAGGAGATTAAGAGGAAGGCAGAAGGAAAGAAGAGGGAGGGAAAGATGAGAAGACAGTAGCTGGTTTTAAGGGAGTGAAGGGGAGAAAAGGGGTGAGGGTGAGGGTAGAGGGGAAAGGAAGAGGGGTGGAGGAAGGGCGGTGGTCTGACATGACGTGTGTGTGTGTGTGTGTGTGTGTGTGTGTGTGTGTGTGTGTGTGTGTGTGTGTGTGTGTGTGTGTGTGTGTGTACGAGTATTTCGCAATGATATTTCACCATAAGTCACACCATGATATTTCTCTCTCTCTCTCTCTCTCTCTCTCTCTCTCTCTCTCTCTCTCTCTCTCGTCTTACAA
>NC_059299.1:1805000-1807500 GCF_017591435.1 Portunus trituberculatus
CCACACTGCAGCTCCATCTCTCTCCTTTCTTATAACTCTCCTTCCCTTCCTTACACACTGCACTTCTTTCCTCCTCCCTCCCTCCCACCCTCCCTCCACACTGTAGCCTTCTAACAGCGAAGCCCTACACACACACCTGCTGCTGCGGTGGAAGACGATTGTAACACGCCTGCTCTCCACAATCCCTCCACCTAATCCACCACCCTCCTCTCTCTCTCTCTCTCTCTCTCTCTCTCTCTCTCTCTCTCTCTCTCTCTCTCTCTCTTTGTGTCTCGAGTAAATCTTTTCGCTAACTCTCCCAAAATATATGTTTCGCAAATCACTTTTCTTCTTTATCCTCTAAAATCGCAACTTTTCCTGCATTTTTTTTTCGTGTTCTACTTTGCATTGTTGATTTTAGTGACTCCCTCTCTCTCTCTCTCTCTCTCTCTCTCTCTCTCTCTCTCTGAACCATATTTTCAAACACTCCCGCCTGTTTAGTAGTTGCATTGAAGGTGTACGTTGTTTTAGAGCGTTTTCATGGTTTTAATGACAGATTAACACGATTTCTACGTTATCAATAGGAGAAACAGACTTGAGGACAGGGCTAATCTTCTTTTAAGAGGGAAGTATCAAGACATTTGCTCCCTAATTTTGGCTAACGTTTTTCTATCTTCTAGAGAATAAGCACTTAAGAGGGCTTTTTTTTTTATATATATATTTTTGTAACCCTTGACTGGTCCTTTCTCCTCCTTATAAAAAATTATAATAATAATTTCTGTGGCGTTTGGAAATGGTCGCAGAGAGTAAAGTATCTCTGAATAGGGGCCTTTCTATTGTATATAACTCTTTTCACTAACTCAAAAAAATCCCATGTCCCAACAACCTTTCCCTTCTTCAGTGCAAAGCGAGTTTCAGAGAAGTTTGCACAGTTCCTCTCAGTTCACCTCTTCTCCCTTACCAGGCGACACTTCTTTCCTTGCCACACTCACGACACGCAGGAGGGAGGTTTCAAGACATTTATCCCTTTATTTCGACTGAACCTTTGACCTGCAGGTGGACTGACAACTAAATGGGCCTTTTTGTTTACTTATTTATCTACTTTTCGTGTTGCCCTTAGCCAGTTTCCCATCTTACATGAAAAAAAGGGAGTTCTGGTATACACTGAGCGTTGTACCAGCCACCATAGACCACAGGAACCAGCGCCGACCAGTGATTCCGTGCAGGGCGTGGGAGGACAAAGGGAAGGAATATTCGAGGATTGATGTAAGAGGAGAAAATAATGAAGTGATGCCCGTCCTGGATTGACTTACGTGATTTTTTTTATTATTTTTCATTGCAGTGTTTACGTATCTCATTTCTTGTTTATTTGTTCTCTCTCTCTCTCTCTCTCTCTCTCTCTCTCTCTCTCTCTCTCTCTCTCTCTCTCTCTCTCTCTCTCTCTCTCTCTCTCTCTCTCTCTCTTACACACGTGCCCCACATCATATTACTTCTACATCTTCACTATGCTTTTCTCCTCTTCCTGGCTCTCCTCCTCCTCCTCCTTTTCCTGGCTCTCCAACTCTCACCCTCCTCCTCCTCCTCCTCCTTCTCTTCCTCTTCCTCTTTCTCTTCCCACTAACCTCCAATGACCTTGCATCCCTCTAAGGTCACCTCTAAGACAGCAATGATAAGTGAACACACACACACACACACACACACACACACACACACACACGTAATATGACCCACCCTAAACATTAAAAGAGTCGCTATTAACACTCGATAGATCCTTCCTATATATGGCAAAGCGCGCCTTGAAGACCAGACCTGCACCAATACTCGCCTCAGATGTAAACACGACGGCCAATCAAAGAAAACCTGCGTGGATTGATAGTTTTAAGGGGAGACTTTCTTGTGCATTTTACTTATTTTATTTTATTCGTAGTGTTTTGTAGTCTATGTGGAAATGTTGTGGGATGTTGGGTGATGTATTTCTTCATTGGATCTTTGTTTTTTTCGGGGTTTATTTGGTATTTTTATAAACGCCAGGTAAATGATAAAAAGGTATTGTTTGGTCAGGTAAATCATGACGTGTTTCCCTCGCCATATTTCACCCCAAGTGGAAATCCTAAGGCGAGGCTGAGCAGATATTTAAGAGCACCTGTTAACTCCTTCAATACTGAGACGCATTTTTACCGTGATTTTTTGGGTATGATTAGACGATTTTATTTGCATTAACACCCTTCAGTATTTGCATTAACCCCTTCAGTATTTGCATTAACCCCTTCAGTATTTGCATTAACCCCTTCAGTATTTGCATTAATCCCTTCAATATTTGCATTAACCCATTTAGTATTTGTATTAACCCCTTCAGTATTTGCATTAACCCCTTCAGTATTTGTATTAACCCCTTCAGTATTTGCATTAACCCCTTCAGTATTTGTATTAACCCTTTCAGTATTTGTATTAACCTCTTCAGTATTTGCATTAACCCCTTCAGTATTTGCATTAACCCCTTCAGTACTGGAACACATTTCTA